>NC_141689.1:1800454342-1800656842 GCF_964263255.1 Lissotriton vulgaris | reverse complement strand
GTGCTAACATTGGGTGGTTGAAACTGAGAGCAGGATTTTTTTAGGTGTGATAAGTGTAAAGCCTGAAAGTATGGAAAAAATACTTTGTCGCTATTGAACCTCTTTGGACAGGACATCAAATTTGTAAGATATTTAACTTGCAAAACTGAATTTGCGGTGTATATGCGTAAGTGTGGCTGTAACAGTTTTTATAGGCAGTACTGTCCTACAAGCTCATAAAAGAGAACCCCAACACCTGAGGGCCAAAAAGAATAAGGATAATACATAACCTGTTGCGAGACATTTCGGGAATGTGCTTCAGGGGGACCCTGACCAGTTACAGTACTGTGTAATTGATAATGTTCCTAAGAACTCCAGAGGAGGCGATAGGGAAAAGGTCCTCTGCAGGTTAGAAGCTAAATACATTTTAAGATTGGATTCACTTGAAACAGAAGGATTGAATGTGGACAGTGAATTATAAGTATTTATCTAAATGCTTTCTCTCTTTAAGAATTCAGGACTGTGATCTGTTTTTATCGCTAATCAATTGCTTTATATTTTGTGATTTCAGGACCTTTGAAGCAATTTATCCACATGGGACAAGCCTGATGTGAAGAGTGTAGGGCAGGAAGGATTGGAACCCGATTGGATAATGAATTATTGTTTGTATGCTTTGGCCTTTAATTATGCATGTATTTATTTTTTGCCCAATTGGGTGTGATTATGTCTTAAATATCCTGCATTTCAATGCTGAAAGACAATCTTGGTTGATAGATCCAATTTGTGCCTCAAATGAGTGGGAAATAGAAAAAATTATCCTGGCTAAGATGGCCACTGTGTTAGAACATGTAGAGAGATGTCTCAATGATCCTATATTTATCTTGACGTTTTTGGATGTAAATATCACTGTTTGATGCAAGCCTGTATTCCATGACCAAGGTCCAGCCTGTACAGAAACACATTGGAGCTCAGCTAATTAAATCTTCACTGAAGCACACTTGCTGGGAGTGCAGGCTCTTTCTTTATGAAGTGAAATCTGGGTTTTGTGTCAAAAAGAGCATGCTGGGGGCCACGCTCCTGCCGAGCACCATCAGTGATTGGGCGCACGCATCACCTTCTAAACTGTTGTGGCAACATATCCCTTCCACTACCCATGTGGGTGTTCTGTCAGGGGAGCGGTTCACCACTCAGTATATCAGGACACTTTGGAACACCAAAGAGAGATGGGCACTCAAGGCCAGCGATATATTCAAATTTCATTAGCATCACGTAGGCAGCACCAACGGTTTGAGACACCAGTATGCACAAAAGGGAAGTGCACAGACAGCTGGAAAAACATGAGTGTTATAAGGTCATTCCTTTTGAGGTATATACGAAATCTGTGGGTGATTTTCATGCCTGTCAGTCTGAGTGGTGTGATAAGGGTATCCTAGATTTCAATGAGGATCTTAAAACACCTTGTTTTTATCTCCTACTTAAGGTGCATACGAGTATATCTGACCCACCTGGGAGACCAATTGTTTCCTCAAATGATGGATTTTGTAGAACACTGCTGTCTCCATTCATTTCTTTGTTACCTTCAGTGTCTTCATTGCCCTCCTATTGTAGGGAAAGCAGTGATTTTCTATGTAAAGTACAAAACATTGAATGGGTTGACACCAAAATATTGATCATGATGGATGTGGCATCACTATATATGTGCATTGATCATGATTTTGGTTTAAAAGTATGCAAGCACTATTTGAAAACGTGATCTGTTTGCTTTTATGAACATAATAAAATGTTACTTGAGATGATGTGGCCTTAAGGAAAACATTTTTCTGTTTGACAGTGTATCCTATAGACCTGCACGGCGATGGGCACCAACTATCTCTCCCAGCTTAGCGAACCTCGTGATCGGTTGGTGGGAGGAGCAGGTGGCCTGGGTGGAAAACTATGAGGAATTCACTCGGCATATCCTAATATCGACTAGATATATTGACTACTTATTCATTTTGTGGGATGGGCCCTAGGAGAAGACACAAATATTTGTGCAGATGCTAGATGGGAATCCCTTCAATCTCAGATTTACCACCAGAATGAGCCAGGATGCAATAGAGTTTCTGGATATTAAACTCTGGGTAGATGGAGGTAAATTGCATTCCAAATGTTTTCGCAGGGAAACAGCTGGCAATAGCATGCCACTGTAATTTCGCAGTACCTACCAAAGACAATACATTATGAGATTGGCTGATGACTGCCTTAACAAGAGTTCAAAGAAGCCATCTTATTTTTAAGGCCACTTTCCTTGTGGTCTGGGTTAGCGGCTTAAAAATAGGTATGAATTAGGTTTTATAATGTTCCCCTACCTATTACCACACAGTTAAAGTGGTATAGGTCGGAAAAAATGATATATATTTTGCATAATTTTTTTAAATGTCATGGAATATCACGCTACTACCAAAACGCAACAACTGTGTTTACATTTTCAAATAAAATCCTATATTTATGTATAATAGACTATATTTTCCAAATATTGTGTGCTACAGTGCTTTTGTTTTGTAGATATATAACTCTTTATATAAAAGTGTATGTAATACTGCGTAAATAATGGGAAATTACAGCACATTTACAGAAATTACATAAAAAGGTCAATTTTTTTAAACTGTACTCACTAGGTATTTGTGTGGTTCTCTGTCAACTTTTAAAAAAATATATAGAAAAATATAAATCAATTTGCCTACCTAGAAACACTTTAATAAATTGGTAATAGGTAGGGATAAATAATAATAGGGAATAATAACAAGAACCCCTACTACTTACCTATAATTAAGACCCTAACCAAGAACACAGGTAAAGTGCATATGTCTGCCTTTTAAATTTGTAAAGGAAGCCATTAGACGATTATATACTGCCTTTTCATCAACATGTTCCACGGTATACAGCAAAGTTAATGTGCCATACAGTGCCACAACATATAATTAAGGGGCAGATGTATTACAATATTCCGCTACCCTTACGTCATGCATAGTCTTGTATTGGCAACACAAGACTTAAGTCACATTTTCAAAACACAAGGCCACCATGCTAGGTGCTGTATTGCTTGCTAAATATGGAGAAACGCAGAGCAACGCAGATCACTACCTTGTGTTCATCTTCACACAATATTGTACATTCCTGACAATTTTAATCTACATCCCTACACCACTCCACTCTACAGCAATCCACTGCATGCCACTCCAGTCTACGACACTCCACTCAACGTCACTACAATGTATGCTACTCCACTCAATGCCACTCCACTGCAAGCGCCTCTAATCTATGCTATTTAATTGTGTGCCACTCCACCCGATGCTATTCCAGTGTACGCTGTTCCATTCTATACCGTCCCACCCTGTGCCACTTTGCTGTACAATGTTCTACTCTACGCCACTACACTCCAGTATACGCTACTCTACTCTACATTACTCCACTGTCCACCACTCCACTCTACTTCCCTCAAAGCAATACACCTGTACACTACTCCACTTACACACCACTCCATTCTACTCCACTCTTTTCCTCTCCACTCTACGCTTTACCACTCTACGCATCTACTGTATGCCACTACACTGTATGCGATTCCACTCTACTGCACCCCAACCCACCCCACTCTTCCCCATTCCACCCTATGCTATTATGCTATATGCAACAACACTCTGTGCCATTCTACTCTGTGCTATTATTTTTAACAGTTATTTTTAACAATTATTTTCTTTAATATTCTTTTTAACAAGATTTTTTGAAGACTGGTCATGGTGCAAAATGGAGGTTTTTTTATCTCCCAGCT
The DNA here is from genome assembly GCF_964263255.1 of Lissotriton vulgaris. Classification (NCBI taxonomy): domain Eukaryota; kingdom Metazoa; phylum Chordata; class Amphibia; order Caudata; family Salamandridae; genus Lissotriton; species Lissotriton vulgaris. The sequence goes on along the minus strand of NC_141689.1, from coordinate 1,800,653,055 downwards.
AGCTATACGGCTATTGCTTTGACTCACCATTCTGTTAATAAATGGTGGTAAGTATATACATTAAGTATTGGTTTATAGCTAAGACCAATTATGCCCTATTTCCATTGGGTATTTTTTTATATTGTACATGCTTGTGAGTCATAGCAACTGCTACTAACATGATGGCTATCATATTATGCCCATTTCCTATGCTTTCATCTTATTATTTATTTTTATTCTCCTTTTGCATTAGATCAATTGGACGCATTGTTGTATAAAATATTGTATGATCTCATACTTATTGTATGAAATGGTGTATGATCTTGTAATTATGTTCAACCACCTTCAGACGAGTCTACCTTGTTGGTGAGCTATAGTAAGTGAAGTTCACATGATGAACGCAATGTTCTTTCCCTTATTTTGTGGGAAGATTACTTTGTCCGCGGTTCGCTATGCCATGATCTGTTTGTACCATTTTGAATTAAATTCAATTACAGTGTCTGTCTTTTATAGATCATTTGTTACAAAATTGCCTCTCCAGTTTCGGGCTTATTATTTTGCCCATAAGCTTCGGCAGTACACACCACTAAGATGACCGCCATAATATGTTCAACTATTCTTATGGCTGACTAGCCTGCCTGTCAGCCACGGCAATTAATACCACCAAGATGGCCGGTCGATATTCCTTTGTTCGGCCGCAATTAGGAATACAATTCGATAGAGGTGAAGTCGCCTCATGCCGCTTTCTGCCGCCTCTTCCGGTATAAATTAATCCTGTGAGCAGGCGGGAATATTAAACTACATACGTACACACAGCTGGCAGCGATACGGACGGTTGCGTTTTCGGGAGCGGTTAGAAGTTCTAGTTGTTTGGTGATTATACCAATGTTTGTGCATAGAACTCTTTATGCCAATATTTATTGGGAGGCTGGGCATTATAATATATGTCCGTTTATATATTAAACATTGCCTCCGTATATCAATGGCCCATTGATGGTTCTGCAGATTATGAAGTCCTCTGATTATACCTGTATTTTTGCACCAAACTCAACAATAGGGCTCCTTAGTTTATTGAGAATATATTGTTATGAGGCTAGGTATTCAAATAGGTGTCCGAAATAGGGTATAAATCACAATTTGCCTTCTTGTTCTAATTATAGGGTTCATCTATAACTCAAACCATTATCCAATCAATAGAAACAATTGAACTCACCCAAGAGTTCTATCTTCATAAAAACTACAAGTGTATTTTTTACAGGGATTTTAAGGTGAGATTAGTACTTACTGGGTGCACACTGTTTCCATGAGAATGATTATTTCTAAATTCCTAGCATCTTTATCACCCACAGGTTTTCTAAGGCTGATGAGCCTTCGTCACTTGCCTTACGAATACACCCAATTGTTTTAATTGGCAAATAAATATATAAATTGCCTCGCTAAACGGATTTAGGGGGAGATTAATACTTACCTTACATTTATAGACATGCTAAACTATGCTTTTTTCTTCTTTGCCTCTTTTTTCTTCCTTTCTTTCCTTTCTTTGTAATTTTTTCTCTTTTCTCCTTTTTTTCAGGAATTTACAATCAAGTTGAGTTTTGTCTCGGGAGCCAATGTGGGGTCTGAGCTCAAGTTAACTGAAATTCCAGCGGCAGCTGTAAGAAGGGGATGATTCCTCCTTCTAGATACGGGGGGGGGGTTCAAGGATCAGGGTGTTGGGGGAAGGGAGGGGCCACGGAAGGAGGATAGAAAAGGAAAAAAATCAACATGAGTTGTGTTAAGTTAGTAGAATTAAATATTAGAAAAGGCAGGAAGGCATTATTTCTGAGATGGGGTAGGTTAAATGTCTAGTCTGGAATGTGGCAGGCTTAAATAGCAGGAACAAGAGACAACTAGTTGCCAAAGAACTAAAAATGCTTAATCCTCAGATTGTTATGTTATCGGAAACGCATATTTCCTATAAAGACCGAGGCCTATTAAAACAATTACGATTTGGGGGGGCGTGGCCAAGATGGCGTCGGAGTAGGACGCTTTCTCGAGCCTCTCCGACGCCGATCCTGCATAGCGGCTTATTGCGGGGTCCCAAGGCGTCCTACCTGTGCTGCTCGATCGGCGGGGGCTGCCGATTGCTGGCGGTGTGCTCCGGTGTCGTCACCTCGGCAGAGGGTGGCCAGCAGGAACCGATAGAGGGGAGCCGAGCTACGGCCTGTGAGGCGGCGGCCTCGCGTGATCTGGAGGCCGGAGGAGGCGGAGCGGACCCGAGCCCTGACGCAGCACCGGCGCTGGTTACATCGCGCTGAGCGGGTGAGGCGGGGAACTGGACTCGCCGGCGGAGGAGCGTTCGCTGGAAGGCGCTGGGAGGAGCACTCGGCGGACCGCGCCGGTGGCTGGACGCCGCCGGGGGTCGACAGGAGGAGCCAGACATTGAATCGAGGGGCGGCCCCCTAGAACTCGGAGCAGATCCGAGCGCTGCAGCGCCGGCCCGACGGGGGAAGAGCAGGTGGATCCCTTATCTCAGAGGGCAGCAGATCGGTGTGCCTGCCAGCGGGGGAGGAAAAGCAAGGCTGCGAGGTGGCGAGGCCACATATCTGCGCAGGAACGCGCGCCACGTTGGTGCCTACGAGATTCGGGCCTGGTGAGTGAAAGTAGCTGGAGGGCCGGCGCGTGGTCTTGCACACGCCTGCATAACGCAAGGAGGGACATAAAGCCTGGCGGCCGGACCACGGTAGTGGCGGAGCTTTGGATACCATCGGGGACAGTTGGCACTGCTGGTAGATACTGTGGAGTGGCCTGGCATTGAGTTTGTGGTGGACTTTTCCGGCGGCGGCTCCACCGGCGCGGATGCGCCCTTAAGCTGTGCATTGGCGCCTGGGGGGAGCGGAGAGTTCGCAGCTTGCAGGCACGGATTTTGGGGAGCGGAGCGGAGCGCCGAGACTGCCGCCCCTCTTGCAACTGAGCGCTTGGCGCCAATTTGGAGGAGCCCTGACGGTAGCGGACCGGACCGGATTGTCCCTGGTCTTGACCGTTGGCGGGGACACGTGCTGTATTGGGGTCCCACAAGCCCTGTGCCTGGTCGCCAGCTTTGAGGTGAAAGCCTTCCCACCCGCTTTCTGCCCCTGGGGCTGGACAGACTCTTGAACACTAGAGGCATCGACGAGTCGTGGTGGCCCTGGAGAGAGCGAGGCCGCACTATCGACGGAGTGTACCTGAATGACCTCTGGAGAAGGCGAACAGCACCATCAACAGGTCGTCCTGACGCGGTGGGTCACCGTCCCGAGTCTCGCCCTCCCGGCGGCGGCTATCTAGAGCCTAAGTGAAGGAGTGTGGAAGCAGCTAACAGCCAAGTCCAACTAGCAACGCAGAGGGGGGAAGACGGGGAAGGAGGTAGTCCCCAAATCATCGCAGCAACCGGCGTCACCGGGGGCCAGCGGCTCCTCCAAACAATCAGATGATGAGGCGCCGGCAACTAAAGCCTTCATGAAGGAACTCTTCGCAACTATCAAGGAAGACATTTCCGAACTCCGTACACAGTTGGCCTCGGACCTCAGAGAGGTACGGAGGGACGTGGATGGGATTGGCGAAAGGGTGGCGACGCTGGAGGACCATGACCTTAGCATGGCGAATGATGTGTACCAACTCCAACAGGACATCATACGCCTTACGGAGCAAAATCTGGATTTGCAGACCCACGCAGAAGATTTGGAGAACCGCTCCAGAAGAAATAACATTCGTATTAAAGCAGTGCCAAGGTACGGGGAAGCGGGGGACCTGCGTGGGTAGGTCCTGGCCTTGTTTCTCCAGATCTTAGAGGATGAAGAGGTGCGTGACATCCAGATGGACAGAGTGCACAGAGTGGGGCTGCCCAGGAGGGGCGGGGGGCCGCCTCCAGATATCCTCGTTTGCGTGCATGACTTTCAGGTAAAGGAAAAGATATTGAGAAAAGCGAGAACCACTGCCTCGTTGCAATTTAGGGGCCATCGCCCCCAGCTTTACCAGGACCTGGTGGCGACGACCTTGCAGAAACGAAGGGACTTCCGACCTGTGACCGCCTTTCGCCGGGAACGCGGAGTATCCTACTCCTGGGGCCATCCTTTCCGGATCATCTTTCGATGGGAGAATCGGCTGCGACAGATCAATTCCCTGCGGGAGGCAAAGGACCTCCTAGGTATTGAGGAAACGGAACCGTCGCAGGAGGCGCGTGGCTCTCCATTCCGGAGGCGGCGTCGCTCTTCCTCATGGCACAGGGTGGGCCCATCCCCAGAGCGGCGGCGACCGGACTCGGCGACTAGTGAGCAGGAGAGAGGGGCCGCAGTGGCTTCGGTGGCCTCCGCCACCATGACGGATTCCCAGATGAGCTCTGGAGCAGCGTGACCCCGAACTCATGGAGTGGCGTCGGAGGGGCTCTTGGCTTGAGGTCCCCGGGGTACAAAGGTACTTTTGGAGAAGACACCCCGGATTTTGGACCTGGGGGTCCCCAGGTGGACACCCCTGCCCCGACCCCAGTCCAGTGGGGGACTTTTGAACCGTGACCTACTGGAACTGAAGACTGCGAGGTTCAGGTTCAGTGCCTTGAGTTGCATTTTGTTGTTCTTTGTTCTTGGGGGGGTAGAGGGTGGGTCTGTTGGCGCTCTGAATATGGATGTCATGACAGGGCGGTTTGGGTTGGGGATGGGGGTCCGGGGGTGGCGGCGGCAGTGTGTGATGAGTGTGTATTGAAAGTGCTTTTGTTGACATTCTCTTCTATATTTCGTATGTTGTTTCGGGATAGGCCTTCCTTGACCCCTGCGTACTTTAGGAGCATGGATGCCACGCGGGACTTGCGGAATGACCATGTGGGTCTCTTGGAGTGGTTGTGGCTGGGACCCTTCCCTAGAGTCCCTGTGTCTGTTTCTCTTCCCTGGGCTTGGGTCCTGATGCATGTACGGAACCGGTGCGGGCACCGTGGCTGTCTGGTTGTGAGCATGGCGTGGAATCTGTATTGCCCCTTATGCCTGTCAGCATAGGAACTTGGAATGTAAAGGGCCTTAACTTCCCGCAGAAACGGCAGAAACTCCGGAAGTACATCATGGATCATCATTTGGATGTGGTGGCCCTCCAGGAAACCCACCTGGCTAGGAGGGATGAGTTGAGGCTTCGTCATAAGCAGTTCCCCCTTATCTACAGGGCCTCTGCGACCACGAAGCATAGAGGGGTTGCCCTACTCTTCCGGGCTTCCCTGCATTTTCAACCCATGGGAATGAGTGTAGATAAGGATGGCCGTTGGCTGCTGGTGAAGGGACTGTTGCGTGGCCGCCTGTGTACTTTTGCTGTATTGTATGCCCCTAATACGGGACAGAATGGCTTTCTGCAGGGTCTGCTGGACAAGATGGGGGACTTTGTGGAGGGTCACTTACTCTTACTAGGCGATTTCAATATGATATGGGACAGGGGTTTGGATAGTTCTGGGGGCCGCAGGGCAGACACTGGCGTCTTCTCAGATGAAACTAAAAGTCAGTTAGGAGACATGGGGCTGATTGACAGTTGGCGCTTTCTCCACGCACAGACCAGGGATTACACCTTTTTTTCCAACGTACATCACTCGTACTCCCGCATTGATTATGTCTTGATTAGTCAGGCCCTTCGGGGGGGACATACAATTGGCTAGTATTTTTCCGCTCTCACTATCGGACCATAGCCTTGTGGTTCTGGGACTGCATTGGGCCACCGGGGGGGATGGTTGGCGTAAGTGGTATTTCCCGGCAGCTCTGGTGCGAGATGAGGAATCGTGTAAGGCCTTACGCAAGGCGATTGGTGATTTTTTCCTCCTCAATCCACCTGCGGACACGTCGGTGTATACCACGTGGGACGCGTGCAAGGCCTCTTTACGGGGCACATGCCTCGCCCTCAACGCGAACCTGAACAAGCTGAGGCGCGAGGAGAGGGAGGCTCTGGAATTGGAACTGGCTACTTTGGAACAGGCCCACAAGGCGAACCCCTCCAGGGTGACTCTACGCCCCCTGACGGCGGTGCGAGGGAAACTGAGGGCCCATTATAATAACAGGGCGGAGTTTACTCTTCTGCGACTTAGGCGCACCTCCTATTCCCAGGGCAACAAGATCGGGCACCATCTTGCCCGGCAACTCCGGGAAAAACGCGAGAAAGATTATATTGGGGGAATTCGCGACCAGGCGGGCTCTGTTCAGCATAGAGATGCGGACAAGGCGACCATATTCGGGCGCTTTTATGCGGCACTCTACTCGAGTGACGCCCTCGATCCCGGCGCACAGTCCAAATTCCTGGAGGGTCTGTCTCTCCCGAAAGTCTCTAAAGAATGGAATGAACCACTGTCCTCCCCCATCACTCGGGAGGAGGTCTTAGATGCCATTAAAGGCCTGAAGCTGCACAAGGCCCCGGGGCCTGACGGCTACACGGCCCTCTTCTACAAAACGTTCGCCTCTGAAGTGTGCGACTACTTAGTCTCCCTCTTCAACGCAATGGCGGTTGATGGCAGAACCACGGACTCTATGGCCGAGGCACTGATCACTATTATTCCCAAGCCGGGGAAGGATCCTACCCTTTGTACATCCTACCGCCCGATCGCGCTTCTCAACTTGGACACCAAACTGTATTCCTTTATTCTGGCGGGTAGACTGCAGGATCTGATGCCTGCCCTGATCCATCCTGATCAGTCGGGGTTTATTAAAGGCAGACAGACCAATGAAAACCTGCGCCGCGTCATACACCTCATCGAAAAGGCGGAACGATTTCGCATACCTGCGGTGCTAGTAGGGCTCGACGCGGAGAAGGCTTTCGACCGCGTCAAATGGGGTTTTTTGCACCAGACACTAGTAGCCTTCGGTTTCTCGCCTTCCTTCGTAAGGATGATTGAGGCCAACTACAGTGGCCCTACATCTCGTGTGTTGGTCAACGGCCATAGATCCACGAGTTTTCGTCATTCCCGAGGGACGCGCCAGGGATGTCCTCTCTCACCCCTTCTCTTTGCTCTTAGTATTGAGCCATTGGCATTGGCGGTGCGAGAAAACGAGAGGATTCTAGGACTTCCCTTTACAGGCGAGCAGCACAAGATCTCGCTCTTTGCGGACGACGTCCTGTTGTCTGTCAGGGAGCCAGCGCTGTCGCTACCGCATGTCCACTCGGTGCTCTCTGCCTACGAGGAGGTGGCGGGCTTCAAGGTTAATTTCGATAAATCCTACATCCTAAATCTGACCCCATCGGCGGGGGAGGTGCAACTGACCCGGCTGCTTACTCCGCTCGCTTGGGCGTCGGAGTCCTTGCTTTACTTGGGCGTGCGGTTGACTTCCACCGTGAATGCCCTGTTCCACGCTAACTTCCCTCCGATGTTATCTTCCATTAGAATTGAGCTGGAACGATGGAAGCCTAAATTCATCTCGTGGCTGGGCAGGATACACGCCCTTAAAATGGTGCTCCTTCCCAAACTGTTGTACTTATTTCAGGCTTTGCCTATTCCGATAGGGCTAGACTACTTCCGCCGATTGAAGACCGTGATGCTGAGATATGTCTGGCAGGGTGGCCGAGCACCGCTTCCGTTTTCGGTCCTGCGGCGCCCACGCTTGGAGGGGGGGTTGGCTTTCCAGACATGCATTTGTACTACAAAGCCGCCCAACTGAGGGTCATCGTGGAGTGGTCCCAACAGCTGTCGGAAAAGCACTGGCTCCACATGGATCGGAGCGTTGCGGGCCGCTCCATCTGGGATCTGGCCTGGAAGCCTAAGGCAGACCGACCCAAAAATGCTTACATTAGCACCCCCACGAGCACGGTGCTGAAGGTCTGGGACACGGTGAGCGGTGACGACCGTTGGACCACATTCCCGTCCCCATTCACCCCGATTCACTTCAACCCGGCTTTTCCCCCGGCCCTGGCGGAAGGTCCCTTTGACGCTTGGAGGGAAGGTGGCTGTAGAGCCCTCACCCACTTGTTCCATGGCGTCGAACCCCTCACTTTCCACAACTGTATGAGGGATTATGGTGTTCTTCCAACAGAACGCTTCAGACATCTCCAACTCCTGCATTGGGCGACGTCGCCTGCCGTAGTGGACGCGGCTACCAGACCCTTGTCGAAATTTGAGTCCTTTCTTCTTCACACCTCCACCATGAGGGGAACGATTTCTTTCCTGTACAAACTGTTGTTAGACTCTACCGTGACACCGCGACCGCGATACCAAGACCATTGGGAATCCGCGCTGGGGAGGGACATTTCTACTAATGAATGGCAGGCCTTATGGAGAGATGTGACAGAGCATAATCACTCTACTGACCTCAGAGAGGCACATATGAAACTCATCTTTGATTGGTACCTATATCCCTCCAAATTACACCGCATATTTCCTACTACTTCAGATAGGTGTTGGCGGGGCTGTGGGATGTTGGGAGACTTTAGCCATATATGGTGGGACTGCCCCACCATCAAGCCGTTCTGGGCTGAGATTCTATCCCACATAAAGGACATCTTGGGTTACCCGATCCCGGACTCCATGGCCTTTGTCCTATTAGGGCTTAGGGACCCGCTGCTTGAACACCAGACTAGGGCGGATAAGCGTGTTATGTGGTTATGTTTGGGTGCGGCCAAGATGACTCTAGCGGCTGCGTGGAAGTCCCCATCTACCCCAGCTATTTCCTTGTGGCATGCCCGATTGTGGCGTCTGTTGAGCATGGAACGCCTCTCTGACATCTTCCTGGGGAACTTTAAGAACTTTATGTACAACTGGGGCTCGCTTGTGAGATTTCTGTCCCGAGGCTTACCTTCGGCTGTATGCCCATCAACGCTGCGATCTCTTCATCTCTTCCAAATTTGATCTCGAGAATGTCTGTATTGCTTTGTATGCTTGCTGGTCGCCGCCACTGGGGGGAGGGCGATGTTGGGGAGGGACGAGGGTGGGGGGATAGTTGGGGTAATTGCCTTGTGTTCTTCTTTTCCTTCTTCTCTCTCTCGTTGCGACTAGCTATGACTAGGGAGGGCTACTGGGCCATGGGCGGAGTTTGGGCTGTTCTTTCGATCTAAGGGTACCTGTTCTGGACTAGAAGCTGCACTGGGTGGAAGCTCCCCCGTTGCTTGTCGAACTATTGTCGGCTACCTGTGGACTATGGAGCCCTGTCGCCCTTCTTCTTTGAATGAGCCCCTCCCTATTTTTGCGCCCCCTGTGTGGGGTTTAGTGGCGGTATGTCGCCTGTCTTTCTCTTCCCTTTCTGATTCCCCTCTTACTGTTTCCCACCCCCTTTCTATTTTCAACTGATATACTGCAAAATAAAATTTTTTTTTTAAAAAAACAATTACGATTCAAAGTGGTAGTTAGCTCAGCACAAAATGTTTCTATACGTGGGGTCGTCATCTTAAAGCATAATTGATTTAGGGCTGGAGTTGGCAAGACAATGTCTAATAAAGGAGGTGGGTGGGCAATTGCACATATGGAGATAGCAGGGAAAAATATGTTTTTTGTTCATTGTATGGTCCTAACATAGATGATCCTGCGACAATCAACAATGTTAATATGGAATTGCTGAATTGGGATGGGGAAAGGGTGGTGATGGGAGATTTTAATTGCATCAAGGATTATGGGATAGACACTACAAGGAAAGGGGCTTTTCAAAGGATGTGGAAGACCCGTGCTGCAGTTGGGGAGCTGGGTCGGTTACATGTCATTAAGGATGTCTGGAGGACACTATATCCAAACGTAGCAGGCTATACAAATTATTCTGCCCCGCATAAGCTCTACTCAAGAATTGATATGGCTTGGGCATCAGATAAAATCTTGTGATCAAGTGTCATGGAAATTTGCCTGAGGGTCACCTCTGACCATAATCCTACCCTTCTCTCATTCAAGATCTCAACTGAAAATCAGGGATCAATACTCTTTTCTTTTACTAGATACTTGATATTAGATGGTGACTTTGTCGCTCAGACTAGGGTGTATTTTAGGGAATTTCTTGAAATAAATATTGGGTCAGCTTCCCCTATAATAGTCTGGGACACATGTAAGGCAAGTATCAGGGGGTTCGCCAGCAAAACATCTGGAGACAAAATAATGAACAGAAAAAGGCAACAGAAGCAATCATCCTAACTATTCGTACAACAGAAAATCGCCACGCAGAGGCAGTCTTGAACGGCTATAGCAATATAGAGGAATTGGGGTATACCTTAATTGATTTGAGATCAGCACTGAAGAAGACATTCAGGGAGAAGAGCATGGCAAAACTTAATAAATATCCGCTATCTCAATATGAGTGGAGAAAAAATAGGCAAGATCCTTGTATCTAAGGTAGCGGATGACAGGGCAAAGAACCTTATAAAAACTATGAAGGGATCTAATAGTACATCGTTCGAGCGCCCACAGCAGGTAATAGAACAGTTTGCTGAATATTATCAAAAGCTATATACTCCAGAGACTCAACCAAAACAGGAGGATATGTCTAAGTATTTACATAATAACTCTTTGATAACCATTGAGGATTAAACATCTGACTCACTGGCAAGGGACATTACAGTGGAGGAAATTAAATTGGCAGTTAATATTTTACCATCAGGTAAAGCGTTGGGGGAAGATTCTATACCCCTGGAATTTTATAAGGCCTTTATTGATGACTTACTATTATTATTTAGTCAGGTAATAACAACTATTGATTTAGGGGGTAAGGTTCCTGAATCATGGAATGTGACGCAAATTGTCTCCTTTCTGTAAAAAAATTATGAATGTGGGTCTTATCGGCCAATTTTGCTCATTAATACTTACGCGAAAATGTTTGCTAAGATTTTAGCGAACCGTCTTGCCCCAATAATGCCCAGTATGGTATCCCCCATCTGCATGGGTTTATTTAAGGGAGAGACACAACTGCTCATGTAAATATGGCTGTGACAGCTTTTGATGTGGCAAATGTAGGGTCCACCCCACTGGGTATGATTTTGCTTGATGCTGAAAAAGCGTTTGACCGGGTGGGCTGGGGCTTTGTGGACTATGCTCCTAACTTTTGGAATAAAAGGTCAATTTAGAACATGGGTACAAGCTTTGTACGATCAACCTTGAGCTGAAGTAATATATGCTGGATTACAATCTTCTATTTTTCCAGTTTTTCACGGCACTCGTCAGGGATGCCCCCTATCACTGCTGCTATTTGCTCTCTATATAGAGCCATTTATTTCGGCTCTGCAAAGTCAGCCATTAATTAATCCTTTTTTGCTAGACGCAAATGCTCTTAAGGTCATCACATATGCAGATGACATTGGAGTGCTCTCAACAGAAGCGGGAGAGGCATTGAAAGCTATAATTGAAGAAGCAGAGAGGTTTGGGTCAATCTCAGGATATAAATTAAATATCAATAAAACTAAAGTTCTTCTAATCTACAAATCTCCGGTTCCAATACAGGGGATCTGATGAGCTGCTACTTATTCGGGTATCAAAGTGAACTCAGGGATAGATAAGATAATCTTTTTGAATTATGAAACATTGCTAAATGAAACAATTAAATCGCTTAAGAACTGCCTATAGGTATTGCTGGGCGAATTAATATTATTAAAATGAAGATTTTTCCTAAATTCCTTTATTTATTTCGGTCTATCCCACTGAGGGTGACTAATTGTTTTTTCATTGTGAAAAGAACAGGAGTACAACCCATCAACCGCGTTGGGATTGGGGTAAGAATATGTGTTTGAACAAACAATATCCCAACAGGTATCATTCACATTGACAGTTACAAAGATATGCAAAAACATTATCAATGACAAACAAAAGAGACTCAGTATATCCGTTTTTATGTGCCAATGGCATCAAAATTAAACAAACAAGTTAGAAAGGTCAGTACTATCAGCACTGGAAGTTAAAATTACACAACCCAAGTTGTACTTGGTGCAAACATGGTGCAAGTGATGTGCACGACAGCGACGCAAGTGACAAACGTGCTCAGTGTGAACGGCGCAAGAAATACAAGTGTACAATATTTACAGTGATACAGTGTGACTAGATCCTGAATAGGAACACATTCTTTTTGGGATTTGAAGGTGGTCACATTGTAGATGGCGCCTTTTGAATGGGCAGGGGAGTCGACAACGTTTCGATCCAATCAAGTTTGGATCATCCTCAGGACAGGGTTGTAGAATGAGACAGTCCTCAATCGGCTGAACTGACTGATCTTCTGTCTAATTTAAACTTTAATCAATTAGTGCTCTCCCCTACTCATTGCAGAGGTCACATACTAGACCATGTGTGGTCCAACACCACATGCGTAACAACCCCGACAACCTTGCCATTCCTTTGGTCAGACCACCTTATTCTTAAATCTAAGGTATGTATCACCCCCACTAGGATCATTGCGCCAGCCACCGGCAGGCTAGCTAGAAACTGGAATGCAATGGATAAAACAGCTTTTTTACAATCACTAGGTAATGTCATTCCACCCCTGGACAACACATAAATTCTTCAGTATCCACTCTTACTGGCTGGTTACAAGCGGCCAGTGATCTTCATGCCCCGTACAAGAGAATTAGACTAGCACGGCGCACGGATGCCAATAGATGGTTTTCCGATGACTTGAAAACCAGGAAACGGCATCTAGAACGCCTTTGGCGCCGCGAATATGATCCAGAGTTAAAAATCAAATATGTCAGGACCAGAAAGGAATATATGAACGCCATTTCCGCAGCAAAGGCGGAGTACTTCTCTTCTCGAATCCTAGATTCCTCAAACAAATCCAAGGATATATTCCATATTTTTTTTTATTTAAAAGACCTTTATTAACTGCAAAGCCATTGTCGTCACATAAGCACTTACAGACATACATTGCATGGTATCTACACTTCACAAGAACGTTGTAGCCAACTGGTGTACACAGCCATTCTAGCCGGCATCCCGGGGGCCCAGCGGAGAGATGAAATGGCACTAGCCCAGTAGAACCAACAGTGATACCACCATGGAGGCAGTATGAAGTGCGGCATGACAGCTGGCAATCCCCTGACGAAAGCTTGTTAACAAGGTCTTAAGTAGAGGAAATGGTCAAAAAGCTACCAAAACTCCCATCCCAACTCCCCCCACCCACTGTGAGTGTGCCTGTGGAATTTCTATGTACTCTGGATCGTGAAAAATGCTTGGTATGTCTGAAGAGTGCCCTACCCTAGCCCCAACCCTAGTATGTCAGTCCCCCCCGAAAGTCATCCAATCGCACCCCCAATGGTACCATGAACTGCTAGTCAACCCTGTCCCACCTCACCGCCCCCACCTCTCCTCACCCAGAGGGGGGGAGTCCCGTGGTTGCCCGACCCCCTACTCCGATACTAGGTCCTGAAGGTCCACCACCTCAGAAGTTTCTGAACCGCCTTCCTCTCCCTTCTGCAAATATTCCTGATAGAGGCCCCAAAAGTTTTTCGGTCTGCTCCTAGGTGGGAGTAAGTCACTGTATAGTTCAGTTTGAGTACTGCAGTACTGTAAATCCCCTGCCCACCTTTTCTTGGTGGGGAGAGGCCCTCTCATCCAACATGCCGCCACCACTCTCCTGGCTATCAGCAGTGCCATATCGGCCAGCCGACGTAGAGATGGGGGGAGTGGCTTTGAGTAACCTAGTAGTGCCAGTTCTGGAGTGCGAGGCAGTGTCTCTCCCAGTATCTGATCGAGCTCAGTGAAAACTTCCCCCCAAAAAGCCTGTATACCGGGGCAGAGCCATGCCATGTGGAAAAAGTCGGCAATCGGCGTTCGGCAACGCTCACATTCCGCCGAGGGCCGGAGGCCATATCGGTGCAAACGTACCGGGGTGTAATACACCCGCTGAAGGAACTTGAAATGCACCAACCTGTGCCTGCCATTGAGGGAGATTTTACGTGTGCTGGAACAGCAGTATCGCCACATGTTGTCGTCGATGGGCGACTGTAAGTCTTCCTGCCATGCTGCTCTAGCTTTAGAGTGTAGCAGTCGCTGGTGCGCCACTCCCAGCTTGTTGACGTGCGAGACTAATTTAGCAGGTGTTTTATTTTTAATGATATAGGTCAGTTCAGGGACCTCCTCTGGCTCCGCCATGGCCGAACCCAGTGCCTCCCGGAACGCCGAGCACAGCCTGTGGAACTGAAATTTCTGGAGTAATGAGGGTCCCGATGCCATGGGGGTGAGCTGATCCCAGGTTTTTAAAGTGCCCTCTGTAAACAGATCCTCCATCTTCGCGATTCCGAGAGAGCGAAGGGCCTCAACGACACCCTTCTCCCGTAGGGGGTCCAGCCAGAGCGCCCCTTCTATCGGCATCAGTGGGGAGTACAATATAGTACAGCCGCGGGCGCGTGCCAGGGCATGCCATGCTTGGTTAGTCGCCTTAAGGGAATCCATTTGTCCGACAGAGCGATCCACCGGGAGGCAGATCGTGGCAGGCAGGGGGAGCGGGTCTGCAAACAGTTTTTCTAGGATCAAATGCGGCGTGCGTGCGTCACCGTGGACCCATGAGTGCAGGTGAGCAGCCTGCGCGACCCGGTAGTAGCGTTCCAAGTCAGGAGCGCCCAGACCCCCCATCTCGCAGGGGAGAATCAGCATCGCCCACTGTATCCTGGGTTGCTTGCCACCCCAGGCCAGTCGGATTAGGACTTGTGTGAGCCGTCTAAAAAAGGCCTTCGATAGAACCACCGGGATGTTTGTGAAAAGGAACAGAAACCGGGGCAGCACGATCATTTTCATGATGGCGATCCTACCTAGGAGGGATAACGGAAGTTTACTCCAAGTGTCTACATCGTCTACTAACTTATTGAAGGCCACGCCGTAGTTATCACGGACTAGGACCTCCGGGTCAGTGTGCAGTCGAATACCCAAGTACCTGACCGAGTCTGTGGACCACTTCAGGGGGTGCTCCATGTCAAAGGGGTGTGTCACTGGTGTGAGAGGGAAGGCGATAGATTTATCCCAATTCACCCGGAGACCTGAGAGTGAGCTGAAGCGGACCACCTCCCGGAGAACCGCAGACAAGTTCGACTCCGGATTGCAGACGTACAGCAAGGTGTCATCAGCGTACGTCGATATACCTATTTTGTAGGTGGGAAAGCTTATCCTGTCCAGGCTGTGGTACTCCCTGATAGCGCAAGCCAGAGGTTCCGCCACTAGCGCGTAAAGGAGAGGCGAGAGGGGGCAGCCCTGCCTAGTTCCCCTGCTGATATGGATCGGTTCCCAATTTCAGTCTGGCTGACGGACGGTGGTACACCGCGCCGATCATCTGCTGAAACGGTTCGCCCAGGCCGAACTTCCGAAGCACCCGAATCATAAATGGCCATTCGACAGAATCGAATTCTTTCTCCATGTCCAGGAAAATCGCTAGTGCCGTGTTCTCCTGTCGGACATGTTGCATCGTCCCCAGCACCGTACGTATATTGTATGTTAGGTTTCTGCAGGGAACAAACCCGGACTGTTCAGGCGCAACTAACTCTGGGACCAAGAGAGCCAGCCGATTGGCCAGTACTTTGGCGTATATCTTGGCGTCCACGTTTAGCAAACTGAGAGGCCTATATGAACTGCAGAGGTCCGGCGGTTTCCCCGGCTTCAGAATGGTGACCAGCAAAGCCTCACGCATAGTGAGGGGCATCTCACCATCCTCACAGATCGCGTCGAAGAGGGTGATCAGGTGCGGGAGCAGGATATCTTTGTAGGCTTTGTAGAAGCCCACCGTGAGCCCGTCGGAACCCGGTGCACTGCCCGCTCTCATGCCGGCGAGGACCTCCAGGATCTCGTCTTCCTGAATGGGGGCCATCAAGAATTCCCTGTCTGAACTCCGCAGGAAGGGCATGGCGATATGGCCGAGATAATCGTCCATTTCATCCTCAGCGCCCCGTGTCCTAGATTGATAAAGTTCGGCGTAATAGCGCCTAAAAGTCAGAAGGATTTGCTCCTCATCAGTGACCACTTCACCCTCCGGGGAGCTCAGTTCGTCAATCACTAGAGGTCTTCGAGAGCCTCTAACCATACGAGCCAGAAGGGCGCCCGCTCTGTCCCCCTCCCCGTAGACCCGGGCTGTAGCGTATTTTCCCATGTAGAGAATCTCCCTGTCTGCCAGTGACTGATACTCCGACAGCAAAGGTGTGAGTCCCGAGCGAGTGACAGGCCCAGGGTCCTGAAGTTGCCGGCTCTCCATGTCCGCCAGCTTAGCCTCTAATGCTGCCAATTCTCGTCTAATAGTACGCAACACACTGGAATGTTTAGACATAGCCATGCCTCTCATAAAAACCTTGAATGTCTCCCATACTGTGAAAAAGTTGTCAACAGAACCCAAATTTGTAGCAAAGAACTTATCAATGTCTTCTGCCAATTCGCCCCGAAAGACGTCGTCCAACAGGGCGAAGGGGGGAACCTCCAGGTGAAGGCAGGGATACCCTTCCTAGCAGTGGAAAGATGCAGCAGAATGGGGGAGTGGTCCGAGAGGGTACGCGGGAGAACCTCACAAGGGCCAATGCTGCCCAGTACTGGAGGTGTCGCCAACCAATAGTCTATTCTGGTGTGGATATTGTGGTGTGCCGAATAGTGTGTGAAGCCACCTTTCGTGGGGTGTTTATCCCTCCATACGTCAACCAGGTCTAGTTTGATCAATTCAGCTTTCATGTAGGCGGCAGAGGCCACCGGTCGACGAGCAGGGCCAGAGGAGCGGTCCATCACAGGGTCAAAGACAAAATTAAAATCACCTCCCCATAACATCCCAGGCTGTGCATGAGACCTACAGTGTGTGGACAGGGCAGCATAGAAGTCAGGGTTATCGTAATTGGGGCCGTAAACATTGACAATCAATAAGTCAATTCCTTTACCCACGCACCTAGCAAGGACGTATCGACCCTCTGTATCCGCCACCACCGGGATCAATTTTATTTGTGAGGAAGGGCTGACCCAGGTTAGTACCCCCCGTGATTGTGTCGTGAAGCCAGCCGCCACTGTGTTCCCCGCCAACCCACGAGACTGTAGCATCCTGCTATTGATGGGCAAATGAGTTTCCTGCAGGAGGGCCAGGTCAACATGGTGTCGGTGTAGGTAACTAAGGACCTTCCTCAACTTGCGGTAATCGTTCAGGCCCGCACGTTCCAGGTCATCATTTTCAGTGTGTGAGGGGCATGTGTTGCATCATTCAGAGCGACATTAGACATAACAAGGACACTTTAACCATCACATCGTCAGGGATGGCGATAGTGCCATTCCCTAGGTCGGGAGCAACCACTAGCGGGGCTGTATATCGAACAAAACGCAGTAATGCACATTGCGCCGCGTTAGCCAGCTGGCACTTCAATTCAGGTACCTTTCCACACAGCATTTCACTCAGAGCAACTTCGAACTCCCCAAAACCAATGAAACAAGAATCCCTTTCAGTAGCCCCCCCCCAGCTCAACCACCCGCTCCCCCTCCCACCCACAGCCGACCACCCCCAACCAGGTCAGACAGGCCCCAAGTCCACCCCCCATCAACCCGAAATTAGCAAAGTTTAGAACGTTCTGAAAACCGACTCCCCAGGGAGTCACACAGCCAAAGGCACCAGGGCAGAGTACGCCTGTTGGGAACAGCACCTCCTACTGTTCTACCGCATAAATCTAGTTCGTCTCTCAGGCCTGCCCCCACTGTTAACTCAGTGTCCGTAGCTAATCACACCAAAGTGCTCCCCCATCGCACCGACCTCCCGAATGCTTATCGCTGGCCTGTGCGGACCCCCACACGGCGATGCCCCCCCCCCCAATAACCCGCCATAGCATAAGTCCAGGCCGACTGCCTACACAAGGCGAGGGTCCACTTGTTTCGTACACTGCACAACCCAGCAGGACTGATAGTCACAGTTCAACCCAAACTTACCGCCCCCCAAGGGGGTGGTTCAGCTCCTCCGGTTGAGGGATAGTGTCTTCCCCATATCGAGGGGAGCAGCGTGCACCACTGGGATTCACCTAGTCCTGCCCATCCATGTGGGAAGCAGAGCCGGTGTCGTCCTCGTTGTTCTTCTGGGCTTCCTTGCGCTCCCGGGACCATTCCTTCAAGGACTTCTGAAGGTCTCTGGGGTCTGTGAAGAAGTGGGAGTGCCCCCCTTTGTTAATACAGAGCTTGGCGGGATACAGCATTGCGTAGTCCAGGCCCAGCATACGCAGTTGTTTTTTGTAAGGCGCAAATTGTCTCAGTTCCTCCTGGACCTTAGCCGTGAAATCCGGGTAAAGGGAGATGTCCATGCCCTCGTGCTGTAGCTTGCCTTTGTCTCTCGCCAGGCGCAAGGCAGTGTCCCTATCTCGGTAATTGAGAAGCTTCGCGATGATGGGGCGAGGGGGCGCGCCTGGCTTCGGTTGTGGGCCCAAAGTGCGGTGCGCCCGTTCCACGATAAACATGGGGGAAAAGGCCTCCTCACCGAGCAAAATCTTCAACAGTTTCTCGACATAGAGTTCCATTTTGCCGGTCTAGGTGGTTTCCGCCACTCCCGTGATGCGGATATTAGATCTGCGCGAACGCGCCTCCAAATCCTCCGACTTATCTTGAATTACCTGGAGGAGTCTGCTAAATTGTTTCCTGTCCTTGTCCCATTTGGTTTGCGCCTCCTCCGCCTCTGTGAGACGCCGTTCCGCCATGTCCAGGCGCTCCGCGTGCTTGTCGACCCGTTCCGCCATGCGGTCCATACGGTACGACAGCGCATCTATTTTAGAGCCAACAAACGCAATACTGTCCTGTATTACCTTTTCCATGGCAGCTAGCATGTCACGCAGCTCTGTGCTCGCCGGGCTAGGCGCCGTGGCCCCCTTCGGGGATTCTTCCGCGGCCGGCGTATCCGATCCTTTCGGTCGACGCCGATCAAAGGATAGTTTAGCCTGCGTGGCGTTGTTCTTTCCCATGGCCGTCTCGAGCAGCGGGCCGATATGGGAATGTTTTATACCTCGCGCTGTAGCTTGCCTTTGTCTCTCGCCAGGCGCAAGGCAGTGTCCCTATCTCGGTAATTGAGAAGCTTCGCGATGATGGGGCGAGGGGGCGCGCCTGGCTTCGGTTGTGGGCCCAAAGTGCGGTGCGCCCGTTCCACGATAAACATGGGGGAAAAGGCCTCCTCACCGAGCAAAATCTTCAACAGTTTCTCGACATAGAGTTCCATTTTGCCGGTCTAGGTGGTTTCCGCCACTCCCGTGATGCGGATATTAGATCTGCGCGAACGCGCCTCCAAATCCTCCGACTTATCTTGAATTACCTGGAGGAGTCTGCTAAATTGTTTCCTGTCCTTGTCCCATTTGGTTTGCGCCTCCTCCGCCTCTGTGAGACGCCGTTCCGCCATGTCCAGGCGCTCCGCGTGCTTGTCGACCCGTTCCGCCATGCGGTCCATACGGTACGACAGCGCATCTATTTTAGAGCCAACAAACGCGATACTGTCCTGTATTACCTTTTCCATGGCAGCTAGCATGTCACGCAGCTCTGTGCTCGCCGGGCTAGGCGCCGTGGCCCCCTTCGGGGATTCTTCCGCGGCCGGCGTATCCGATCCTTTCGGTCGACGCCGATCAAAGGATAGTTTAGCCTGCGTGGCGTTGTTCTTTCCCATGGCCGTCTCGAGCAGCGGGCCGATATGGGAATGTTTTATACCTCGCGCCCTCCGGGGGGCTGGGATAGCGTTCGAATCTCTCCTGGCGGAGATCCGTTGCCACCGGCCGGCGAGGCTTCTAGGCCTGGGTTGTCAGCGTGATGTACCCAAGATGGCGCCCGTGAGGGGGGAACACCAGCTGCTCACCGCTCCAGCAAAGTCTTCACACACAGAAGCTCTGGCACCAGACCCACAACACAGGAGAGGGGAGGGCCGTAGGTACACCGGCACACACCGGGTCTGCTGTGCGCTCGCAATCACTCCGCCGATGCGGGGCCACCACTAAGTTGCTCAAAGCACAGCTCCTGCGCCACCAAGGACCCACTGCATTTGAGGGCAAATGTTCGAGAAGGAGGGTGGCAGCCAGGGAGGGGAGGGGACATCCGCGCCTGTCGAGGAAATGCCGGGTCTCGGCCCGTCGGACCAACATTCCGTCTCTGTGGTTCTCCGCGGCCGCACGTCGGGTGACGTCGCTCGGCCCGCCCTTCAGGATAGTCCGCGGCTTCAGGCCCAGTCCGCCGCCGCCGAGCCGCCCAAGCTGCCCAAGCTGCCCAAGCTCTCTGTTTCAATCCACTCGGAGGTCACCGCCTGCCAGGGTCACTAAGCCTCTCACTGGTGCCCAGAGGTCTCGGTGGGTGTAGAAGGGCCAAATGTAGAAGTTTGGACACTTCGAAGGATAAATTAGCAGGATTTTTCCGGGGCTAAGGCGAGGAGCCGAAGGCGAGGAGCCGAAGGCTCACGCGTCCGCCATCGACGCTGGCTAGCTCCGCCCCCATATATTCTCTATTTTTAATGAACTGACGAACTTGGAGAATGTCCGCCCTAAGGTAATCCCTAACCAGTGTCTGTGTGATTCACTTAACATCTACTTTAGTGACAAGATTGCAGACATTAAAACTAGCATTCCACAACCGGTGACCCCAATCACACTCGGTATGGCAATCAAGACCAGTACTGCCACCTTTACAAATTTTCAGCCCATAACTCAGGTCCAGCTTCTGGAACTAATGACTAGAGTCAAATCTGGCTCACCACTGGAAATCTGCCCTCCTCGCATCTTAAAAGAGTGTTTCTCCACCTATCCAGCCCCTGCCCTGGCACTTCTAAATGACTCCCTCACCTCGGGCATAGTTCCATCTGCCTTTAAAGAAGCCACAGTCATACCTCTATTAAAAAAAACGGGGGCTGACCCTGCCTGTAAGGCAAATTAAAGGCCCATTTCCTTATTGCCTTACTTGGCAAAAGTCCTGGAGGCTCACGTGGCGAAATGCCTCTCTATTTTTTTGGAGGAGTCCTCCTGCTTTGACCCCCACCAGGCTGGATTCCGGCCAGCACATTCAACTGAGGCAGTGGTCACCTCAGTCTTGGATTCCCTCCGAGACTGCGTAGATAGACGCTCCCCCCAGGCCCTGGTTCTCCTAGATTTGTCTGCCGCGTTCGACACGGTCGACCACAACATCCTGATCGACTGTGTCGGACAGGCCGGCATACGGGGCACGGCGGCACGCTGGCTGAGGTCCTTCTTTGAGAACCGCTCCCAAGCAGTGCGCCTGGGAGATCTAACCGGTGTTAAACAGCCCATCTCTTGTGGAGTGCCACAGGGCTCCTCCCTGTCACCTCACCTTTTCAATATATATATGCTCCCTCTGTTTCAAACCCTCGGAGACAAACAGGTGAGAGTTTTCAATAATGCTGATGACTTGAAGCTACTCTTTACCATCGATAACTCAGAAAACTCCATCACCCATTTTCAGTCAACCATGAGGTTTATTAAATCCTGGATGGACCAAAACCAGCTGAAATTAAATCCAGGTAAAACCGAACTGGTACTGACGAGGGACAGTGCCAAGCACTGGGGTCCCCATTACTGGCCATCAGATCTGGGTCAAGCGCCATCACCATCACCATCGGCCAAAACACTTGGAGTCATCGTGGACAGTGACCTCTCATTAAAAGTACAAGTGGGCCAGGTGGTTTCCAAATGCTTCTTTCAGCTAAAAAAAATTCGGAAGGTCCGGCGATTGTTAATGTCGGAAGCAATCACTCAGGTTGTGATCACTACTGTTCTGTCCCATCTGGACTACGCGAATGCCATCTACCTGGGTCTTCCAAATTATTTACTCAAGCGTCTCCAGATGGTTTAGAACTATGCCGCAAGGTGGCATGCAGCTACTCCCCTACTCATCAAACTGCACTGGCTTCCGGTCATGCAACGTTGTGCTTTCAAAGCAGGTTGCCTGATCTTTAAGTGTCTGTATGGCAAAAGCCCTAAATTCATCAACCAACTGATCACCAGATACGTCCCTCCTCGCAACCTTCGTTCACTTCACCAAGGACTCCTCCAGACTCTCCTTTTCAAACTTAAACGTGCTGGTGGACGTAGGTTTGCAACACTTGCCCCCTACCTATGGAACACTTTCCCCCCGGAGATCCGGCACTGCCAAGATCTCTTATCTTCCTGGAAAGCGCTGAAGACCTGGCTTTTTAGACAAGCTTTTTAATCAACTCTCCACCTTTCACCCTGACCTTTGTTACTGTCGATCCTAGCGCCAAGAAACTAATCAGTGATAGTGCGCTCAAAAAAATAATTTAATAACATAACATAACAGTGCTGTAGAGAGGGGACAAAGGGGAGCGGAGTTAAGGGGAGATAGGTGCCAAGTATGGTCATCAGAAAGCTCTAACTATAATTTCCAGGAGGAAGGGACCAGGGATTCTAAAGGGTCCTAAGATTATTATGGCTAACCGGTTTTAAGATCTTAATGTTAATACTTGAAAATGTATTATACTCTTGTGTCTCTCCTATCCCCATGTTTATGATTGACTATTTCTGTAATAGTCTTTTCTTTTCTGATCTGTATATGTCTGGAATATGGTGTTCTATTTATTTATTTTTCCTTTCCTCGTGTTGACAAAATAAAAAATAAAAATTTTTTAAAGAGATTAATACTTACCTCATTTAATCGCCTTCATGAAGAGGGATTATTTTATTTTACAGTTATAGGATTTTTTTTTTACCTACAGGTTTCTTAAGGTCGATGAGCTTTTGCCATCCTGGGCACAACAGTAATTGATTTTAATTAACACTCACGACCTTTTGAAGATCAGTCTGAGTAGTGTTTATGTACTTGTACAGCTTCGACTTAGATATAGTCCTACGAGGCATAGTGTAACCATGTACATATTCCTTGTAGAATCTCTATCTGTAATTCCCTTTGTTGGAGAGAGGTATGGGGATACTCTGATTTTTGTAACACCATTCTACGTGTTAGGTGACGCATCACTTGCCCTAAATGCGACCATTACCAATAGGTATGTTATTCTCTATATTTGATATGGTCTCAGTTGGATAGCATTGTCTCTATACCCACCTAGTATTTAGCTGCAGGCTATTTTTGCATAACCGGCAAAACCTGGATTGCGATGATCTTTGTGTATGATTTTTAAATTATTCTTATGTTTCATGTAATAAACAGTAGGTTGCTGTGAGATGTATTTTTGTATTATGTAATAGATATTAAAACATTTTTTTTTCTCATAGTGATGTCTAGATAATTATATAGCGCTGGCTAGACCCAGAGGTATCAGAGCACTTTACATAAGGACACAGGTAGTTACAAGTTACAAAAGTTTCCCAGTAGTTACATAATGGATAAATAAACAATACACAAGTAAATTAGCGAACACGAAAGTCAGGATAGGAAAGACCAGTGACAGCAGGTACACAGGGAGAAGACAGCAGCGGGGAAGAAAACAAGACAAATGTCCATGATCCGGCTGGGTAGGTGACGGCCATAGCGGTATGCCAAGGCCAATCTCCCAATTAGCTGTCGGTGCAGCTTCACCAGGAAGCGGCCATGTATGCGTTTAGGGCTCCGCCAGAGAAGAGTGAAGATCAGGAAGGGATCAGAAGGCTAGAAAGCAAAGACGGGTGATAGGCGCTGGCGAGGATGGTAAGGTAGGATAGCACTGGCTAGACCCGGAGGTATCAGAGTGCTTTACATAAGGACTCAGCGAGTTACAAGTTACAAACGTTTCACAGTAGTTACATAACGGATAAATAAACAATACAGGAGTAAATTAGCGAACACGAAAGTCAGGATAGGAAAGACCAGGGACAGCAGGTAATCCACAGGGAGGAGACAGCAGTGGGGAATAAAATTAGACAAATGTCCGTGATCCGGCTGGGTAGGTGACGGCCATAGCGGTGTGCCAGGGCCAATCTCCCCTTTAGCTGTCGGTGCAGCTCCACCGGGAAGCGGCCATGTATGCGTTTAGGGCTCCGCCAGAGAAGAGTGAGGATCAGGATGGGATCAGAAGGCTAGAAACCAAAGACGGGTGGTAGGCGCTGGCGAGGATGCTAAGGTAGGAGAAGGAGTTTGGTTTTTGTAGCCATGTTAGTGTCGGGCACGTTGAGTCTATTAGTCGCTATGGCTCAGTGGCTAGTTCTAGTTGCCATCAGTTCTAAAGTTGGTTGAAAAGCACATTGCCAAAAATTCTGGAAGAAACATCAGGACCCTGATCTCAGAGAGGCGTCTGGAGGGGAGCCAGTTTAGCATTCTCAGGCAGCAGCGATGATCTGGGATTACAAGACGCTTCTGTAAGGCGCTGGGTGCGTGCTGTTCTTTGTTCAACCAGTGAGAACCAACAGCTCTGGAAACCCAGCTCTGAGACCCTTAGAGTGGGTGGATCGGCAGCCATGCACCGGGCCGCAGGTGATAGCATGGGAAGCAGCTGCGTGTCTAGCAGCATTTAAGGGGGTGTCCTGAAGAAGGTGGCAAATCATTTACTTTTCACTGAAATACCGCGTCGACAGTTGTTTTACAGTTTTTATGAGTTTTCAATATTCTGTAAATACATAGATTTTTATTATATGAATGATACATACAATGATTGTGGTACTCATATATATGTGATAATGTTTCATGATTTGTTAATCTTTGTATTTGCACTTTATCACGTTTGAAATACTGTGAATGTTTTTCAATAAAGCACAATTAATTTTATTTTATATATGGTTTAGATTTAGTTTTGTTTTAATATTGTTTTTGAATTTTATTATTACTCTCTTATAATTAAGCAACCCTGATGTTTTTTTCCTCATTTGTATATTTAACAATAATTTTTTGTGAAGTTTTGTATAGATCATATCACAAAGATTTTCTATTGGGTTTTCCGAGTTAATTTTCTTTTTTTGTCCTCATACGCCATTAAACAATTCCAGAGATATTCAATGTCCACTGTGGCTCCATGACTGATTTGCACCACCGTAAACCTTCTGGTCTAAATGGGAAGGACTTTACACAGAGCTACTTGATTTCAGTCTATCCCGCTCTACTAACTGGGTGACCATCGGGACTAACCCAAGTAGTAAAGTATTTCCATGTAGAGACTTAATCATTGGACATGATTCTCTATTCATTATAGTTTATCCAGCCAGGTCTTACATGCTATCCAAAACTGCTTCTTCTTTCCACTGTTATTTGTCACCCTAGCTGTGTCTAATTTAACTACATATTTAATAGAATTTACCCAATCTAAAAAAGTAAGAGGTACAGATTTGATCCAACACTTACAGATTTCTCTCCAAGCTAATATAATAAGGTACAAAAAAAACTTATTTGTATCCAATGCTAATATCTCATAGTTTGGAAGTAAACCCAAAAATATCAATAAGATGCTTACCTCTATATCAAAACCAAATATTTCCGTCATACCTCTAGTGACTGAACTCCGAAAAAGATTTAACACTGGGCAACTTATGAACATGTGCTCATCATCTGCTTTATCCAACTGGCATTTTGGACAGCAGGGAACTGCACCCTTCGCAAACTTGGAAAGCTTGTATGGTGACCAATACACTCTGTGGAGATAGAAAATGTGATTTCTTCTTAAATTGGCAGCATATAGAACATGGAAGGTCATAAGATATTTGCCATAACGGTTCTGTCGTGGAACCCGGCAAGCATTTTCCCCACAGTTGTATTGGAAGGATAAAATCTTCATCTGCCAATTCAATCAAAAGCCAATATAAATGTGCCACTTCTTTCTTGTTCCGTTGACTCTTTCTTAAAAGTTGACTCCATCTAATTTGTGTTACTGACTGCAAAACCACTTGACTTTTACCAGCATTTTATTTGTATATACTTGAATTTGGAAAGTTGGTTATTCGTTATTTCCTTAAGAGCTTCCCATGGTAACAAGCTGCCTTCTGGAATGAGTTGGGCCCATGAATTAAGCCCCCCTGCTTTAAGTGGTGCCACTAATACATCTTTAGTCCATTCGGGAGACCCTGGTGTGTCCCATATAGGGGCCATTGCTCTGAAATAACTTATCTTGAGAAGTTTCCTAAATGTATACCAGGTGCTGCCCAAGTCTTTTAAAATCTTTAAATGGACCTTCTTAAAAAAACGTGGATCTCCAAATGTATATAGAAAAGCTTGATCTCCACCCTTTACCTCTTGCAACATTGCCTTTAACATTTTGCCTATGTCTGAGCATAAAATATCAGATACGGCGCACATACACCTCCCTTGTTCTTCCTCCGTTGTAGCTTTTTATACGAGAGTCTAGTTCCTTTAAAAGCCCAAATAAAAAGAGTTTATCTTTCCCTGAATTTTCTTCAATCCAGTTTCTTTAAATGCTAATGGTATGTTTTGAAAAAGAAAAAGGAATGTTGGCAGGAGCATCATTTTGACCAGGTTAACCCTACCGATTAAAGTCAAAGGTAAGTACGCCCAATTTTTTAAGGATTCTGACAATTCTTTATCCGCTCTGTGTAGATTTGTGTCAGTTAAATCATTGATATTTTGAGTGATCCTGATGCCGAGATATCTTATTTCTTTTTTTGAAGAATAATTGGTAGGCTGCACCTCCACATTCCATGCCATGCATTCTTTTAGACTGATTTATCTCGTATCCCGAGAACTTCCCAAACTGCTCAGCTAAGTTATATATACATATATATTGTGGAGAAGTGTGGCTCAATGGTTAGAGCGAAAATTACAAAAAACAATTTGATGGACAGAATGTAGATCAATGTCTTACATTCACCCCAGTACAAGGATCTGGGCCTAAATCCATCGTTTTTTGCACTCCACACCACCCTGGGTCAGATAATGGCTTTATGCGCGACCGGCTATGTTTAGCGGCTGGTAGGCAGTCCGCTTCTACCGGCGATCCTGCGGCAGTACCGATGTGGGCGGGGTAGGTGATTGCACGCCTTGCCAGCAGCTAGTCAGGTACCAACCGCATAGCACTGGCCCCACCAGGTCAGCCGGTGGGACATCCAACCAGGGACTGCGGTCCCAGGGAGGGCCTCAATGAAGGGTTGATTCTGCGACACTTCACAGGTCGTATACTTGATTCCTTAATTACTGGGGAATCCATTAGCAATTTTATGAGCAATTGGTCCTGATGAATTGCCTTAGAGGCAAGAAACATGTCGACCACACCTGGACTGAGGGTTGAATAAGGCTTGATTACCCTAACCGTCACGCCTTGATACCCCTCACCTTTTCACGGTTTTTAACAAGGCAGTGAGCCATGCTATTAAAGTTTCCCCTATTGGACTCTACTGACCTTTTTTAACCTCACTCACGCTCACTTATTGCACTCCCTAGGTCCCTCACACACATGCACTCATTGGCTAAAGGAATAAAAGATCTCCGCTAAAGTGCAGCATTCTTGTGCTGCCCGACGGGCATTGCATCAACAGCCTGCCGTAGGAGCAGGATAGCCAATGATGACACTGGACAATCATCGGGTGGGGTGACAGTTGTCATCCAGCCTTTGACTTGTGTGAGGCATCCTTGATTCCGATAAGGGACTTCCACTTTCCCTGCTCTATCACACCCCTTAAGAGAGAGGTTCTAATGAGTTAATCTAGTTAAATCCCTTTTGGGGAACTCTGTACAATCTTTGTTGCTTTCTTTATGCAAATCAGCTCTGACCCTGTGCCCCATGGGAACAGTCCAGTCCGAACTACAACAGCCATATCTTTCCCAGACCGGAATCAAGCATCCGAGGACCGGACCGGTTTCGAGGTAACACCTCTCATCAGCCCGGCTAGCTTGACTCCAGTGGTGTGGAGGCTCTGGGACCCACGTCTGAGCTACCCCAGTACACTCAGGGAGAAAATTACAAAAAACAACCAGGGTTCAATTCCCACCTAGGCTGGCCTTGAGCTCTAAATTCCTCGGGCCTGATTTCTCGCCTCGTGCCTATTCTAATCATGGGTCCCACACTGCAACTCTGGGCAATAGCTTGCTTAATCTCCACAACGGCCCCAACAGCGCTGGGATGCCTGGCTTCACCTTGGGGATGCCCAGGAGTGGACATCTCATAGGGCAAAGCCAGGAAGGGTTCCTTAGCGGTATGAGTACAAGCGCCAGGACACCCAGTCCGGGTAGCTGTGCGCTATACAAGTACAAAAACATTTACATACAGGGAAAGGCCATTTCTAAATCAGAAGTAAACCTCTGCATATAGGGACACTTTTCCCCCCAATTTTTACACTTAAAAGGGAGTATGTGGTCATGCCTTCTGATCTTCTCAGCAAGCGGTTCAATATACAAATTAAAAAAGCCGCGGTGAAAGGGGGCAACCCTGCCTAGACCCTCTTTGAATTGGTATTGGGGGAGGAGAGGTTGCTGTTTATTAATTTTCTTGATGGAGTATGAAAAATTGATGAGATTGCCCTACAGAATTTTTTACCCAAGTTATGTTTGTTTAAAATGAAATTTAAATAGGACCAGTTAACCCGGTCGAACGCTTTTGTGACGTCAAGCGTAATAATAGCCATCAGGGTTTTATATAAAGATGCCATATCTATGGCCCCAATTAAATTATATGTTAAATCCTGAATGCATCTACCTCACACAAATCCCTTTTGATTCTTGTGTATTATATCAGTTATGATCTCATTCATTCTCTCTGCTAAAATCTTAGTAAAAATGTTATAGTCCAAGTTTAGCAAAGAGATCGGCCTGTATGAATCACACTGTCGGGGCGACTTAGATGGTTTCAATATTAGTGCTACCAATGCCTCATCCCAAGAGGGTGGCAATCTTCCCCCTTTTTCAAAGATATGAGAAAATAAACTAGCCATTACCGGTACAAGAACCTCTGCTAAATTTCTATACAATTCTGCTGGGGGGCCATAAGGCCCTGCGGCCTTTCCTTTCTTCCCTGAATCTATTGCCATTTTAATTTCAGTTTGACTTATTGGTCTATTGAGATTATCAGACTTTACATCAGTGTGTTTTTAAAGGAAATATCCTCAAACCATGCTTCTATACTTTTGGCCTGTAAAGTTAAATCCTCTCGATAAACTTTGTTGAAATGACTAAAAAAGGCTTCTTCAATTTCTTGCGGCTTTTTACATAATTTCCCAGTATTTTCACAAATTATTTCTTTTATGTTAACTTTGGCCCGATCGTTTTTAGTCTTCCAAGCTAGAAGGCGGACAAAATCTTCTCCAAATTAAAAATTAGCCAGCTTACTTGCTTCCCACCTTTTTTTAAGCCTAGCATCTAGCAGCTCTACCAGCTCTGATCTGAGTGTTTGTAAAGCATCTGCCTGAGGGGTGGCTTCATTCTCTAGATCCTTAATTTTAAGTACAATATCTCCTATTTCTGCCTCATATTTCTTCTGTCTAGTGATTTAAATGGCAGTTATCCTACCTCTCAAGAAGGCTTTATAAGCATCCTACACTATTTCGATAGATGCAGTTTCCAAATTAGCCTGAAAGTAGCTTACTGTGTCAGTTGTTTTTTTTTTTTTTTTTTTTTTTTTTAAAACCTTTATTGGTAGGACGCACATTACACAGCGTCTGCCTACAACCCATTCGGGCCGGCCGCTATGACACAAGGATTAAGGGAAAACAAGAGGGCAGTACGCCTTCGAAGCAATCAAGGAGCGTGCATTATCATACTGTACATGATACCATGGATAAAAGGATAAGAGAGGTTTAATTTTATAATTTTGTCGAGTGCGATTATACGAAACAATGAGGAGAGTTAGAGCTAATCACTGACCAGGAGAGCCATCATCAGACCCATAGCGCCTGGAGGGAAGCATGAAGGAGGAAGGCATATATCAAAGACTCAGTTTCTCCTCCTCGAGGTAACAGAACAAGCCACTATGCCAAGCTAAGTTACAATATAATAAACTCCCCGCTAGCATCAAACCCCGACCCCAAATTAGAAGAAAAGGAGTTTAGGAAAAGGAAAAGAGAGAGAAGAAAGAGAAAGAGGGCCATAGAGACAAAGAAGAAACATAAAACACAACCCATCCCCCCACCCTGCATACCAGCGGAAGGCCACGGCCCACCCCCCCCATTAGGCATGCCTGTCGCCCCAAGAGACCCCCAAGCGGGAAAAAGCGGAGGAGGGCCCCAGCTCCAGCCCCATGCGCACCCCCAATCCCCCAACCCCCAAAAAGCGGAAGTCCACTAAGAGGGAGCGTAAGCAACATTGTAATAACACCCCAGCCATTGTAAAGTTTTCAATTCGAACAACATTCCGCTTCGGCAACAAGAAGACTCAGGAAATATCGAAGCAGCGGTCAGCCCTGACCGGACCGGAAAAAGGTCTGTACGCCACCCAGTCCATGCGCAGTGAAAGGCAGTGTACCAAAAGTACCAGTTGGGGCCACAAAAATCCCCAGCAAAAGCCACAGTGATAGCACAGGAAAAGTTCTCCACGGCATGAGGATAGTCGGTGGTAGGGCAGGGCGCCAATAGTCGGGAAACAAAGGAGCCGGTAGTAGATCGATAAGGGTCGTGGGCACCTCATTACAGGTAGAATGTTCCTCAAACTGCCCATCTGGCGGCACATACACATGAAAATCGACCATTGCGGTCGTCGGGGATGAAGAGGGCAGATGCTCTTTGATGGACTCATCCACAACAGGGTGCGTCGCGACAGAAGGAGCAATCCGCTGCACAGGACGCAAAGTAGCCCCCAAATCTTGTAAGGCAGTGTGGAGGTCGTCGATAGCCAGCAAAACATCCCTCAATGTAAGCGCCATTACACACCAGTCAGTTAACCGGGACCTCAGGAATCGATGCACAAAGGATGGAGCCGCCGCAACAGCGGACAAAATGCAGCAGCGAGCGTGCAGGTCGCAGGAGACACCCCGAGGGTAGGAGTTGAGCCCCAGCCAGCCACCGCAGCGCGCACTCCTTACCACAGTCGGGTTACCGTCAAATCCGGCAAAAAAGCCTGCCTCGCAGCATGCCGTTCCCGATGTAGGAAACTCCAGACAAAGAACTGTGGCATACAATTAGTGGGTCCGGCGCTGCGAGCGCGATCGATGTCTGCGGCAGGGAGGTTTCAGTTTCACCTCCGGGGCTCCGGATCATCATGGCCGTTGAAGGCCGTTGTTTATCCACTGCAGGGCGGCCATACTGCAGCCCGAGGTCCCGGCTTATTCGGACTGAGGGCCGAAGACTCCCGGACGGCGTTTCCAAGCCATCCGGGGGAGTATGCGGACCGGAGTTGGACGGTCGGGCTCCGCTACCATTCCCCCGCACGAAGCCATGGCTGGGGTGAAGGATCTCAGGCAGGAGACAAAGGGAGATGAGGGCGAGCGGCGGAGCTGGGCGTCCGTGCGGCCATCTTGGCCGCCGTCCTGGCTCCTCCCCCTGTGTCAGTTGTTAAACTAGTAATTACATCCTGATCTAACAAAATCACTCATTCTAGTGTCCATCTCTTGGTAATTGGATTACTTGGGAGTCTTATCTCCTTTACCCATTCTCTCAGCTCTATGCTAATTAGGAAAAAATCCAATCTGGATTTATGATTATGCTTTTTGTTAAGAAAGGTGCATACCCTCCTGATACCCATTCTTGCGCTCCATATATCCATCCAGCCTTGATGTTTCATTGTATTTTTTAGCAACAATCTTGTTTTATGATTCTGGGCTGAAATACTATTTACCGATCTATCCAAGTCAGAGTCCAAAAGTAAATTGAAATCGCCCGCCAGAATTAGAGGGTCCTGAAAAGTTAATAATTCCGCTAATACATCTTTTAAGCGAAGAGAATCATCTAAGTTAGGACCATAGTACCCCGCAATCGGAAATTTATATGTATGGAATTTTATTCTGGCAATAACCCATCTACCCCCCTTATCTGCCTTAACATTTTCCACAGATAATGCAGGATCTTTTATAATTATAGCCACCTCCTTAGTTGTTGTGTTTTGTGAAGTGCATATTACTTCACAAATCCACTTCCTCTTTTTACATAAATCCTTCATTTCCAATTCAGTAAGATGGGTTTCTTCAAGGATGAAAATTTGCTCTGCGGCATCCTTAATATATTGAAGTATTCTTTCCATTCCTGGTTTCACCCTAAGACCATTTAAGTTCCAGGACATCACTCTTAAATATCTTACTGCATCAGTTATGGCCATCCTTGTTATTCCTC
Source organism: Lissotriton vulgaris (assembly GCF_964263255.1). Lineage (NCBI taxonomy): Eukaryota > Metazoa > Chordata > Amphibia > Caudata > Salamandridae > Lissotriton > Lissotriton vulgaris. Next base: position 1,800,621,117 of record NC_141689.1, on the reverse strand, counting down.
ATATAACTATGTGACATCATATGAAAATTAATATAAAGATTTGGACAATTTGTATATTTTTTATTTTTCCCTGTGCTCCCCACTCAGTGCCGTAACTTTAAACCCCCCCTTGCCCTTCAAGGTACTCCCCTGGAGAACCCCCCCTCCTTCTCTTATGGCCATACTCTGGCCAATGAGAACTCCCTTTATGGTCGGGATAATGAAAAGTTCAAATATATACACCTCTCTGCGTCTACATTATTAGTCATTAGTTATTTAGTCATTATTCATTGATCATTCATTTTTAAGCCTATTTGAGTTGCCGAGGAACTAATCCGCCACCTTGATCGGAAATAGACTGTAGAAATGCCTCCGCTTCCTCAACTCTTCTGAAAACATTCAGCTTGTTATTAAACATCACTTTTAAGGTTGCAGGGAATTTTAACAGAGCTGTTGCACCTGATTGTTTAAAAAGGTCTATTAGTTTCCCCAACTCCCACTGTTTTGCCTCCAGCAGCTCTCAGCACCAAAACGTGGAAAACCTCGGTACAAATAATTAATCACCATTAAAGTTTCGCCGCCACCCTCACAGGTGCTGCGGCCACCAAGAACGCCTTCAATTCGGCAAACAACCGCCGCAGAGAGTCAAAATAATGATCCCGACCTCCGGAGCTTCCAGCGACCGGCTAAGCGATGGCCGTCATGTTCACCAATACACAAAAGAATAGTGTTGATTTTCTGTCTATTGTAAGGGAATTTCTGTCTTTGTTCTTAATGTACCCGTCCCTTTTCTGAGTACTAGGGTAACTCCCTTGTGGTTTTGTGATATTCCACTCTACCCCACTACACTGTACGTCACTCCAGTGTATGCCATTCCACTATACGAGACTCCAGTTTAGGCAACTCCTCTATACGCCACTGCACTGGCACTTGACTGTATGGTACTGCACTCTATACTCTTCCACTCTACGCTACTCTATTCCATTGTATGCCACACCACTCTACGCTATTAAAAGAGGGCTAACTGCTACTTTACAATAGTACCACTGTATACTACATGCTAAAAAAATCTTTAAGGAGTCCTATGGCTTTGGAATGTTTGTTTCCTACTATAAAGGCTAGATCATTTATAACTAATATTTTAACTGGACTTCAGCACTTTTATTTGACTTGATTAGATATCCAGAGTATGAGCTATATTCATCGAGTGTGAAGATGCATAATGTTATGTAGGCTGAATGTAGTTTTGGAGGACAGAATATGCACCTTATGTCATATTGATGTACATGCCATTAAACATGCTATATTTGTTTGTCCCGCTTTAAAAATGTATCAACAGATATTATTAAAACCACTTAAAAAAAAGCTGCCATTTTAACAGCAACATCTGCAATGGAGATGATAAATAGCCCAGTTGACAAATTAATGTGTTGTAAAACATTTTTTAGTTCTTTTTTAAAGTTGTCATAATAGATGTAATTTTGTATATTGTAGAGTTCATTGAAAGATCTAAATCTATAATAAAACCTTGAACCTGTATGTCACTCCACTGTACGCGACTCCAGTCTACACCTCTCCACTGTACGCTATTCCACTAAATGCCACTCCACTGTACCCCACTTCAGTGTACACTATTCCACTATATGCTATTGCACTCTACCACACTCCACTCTATGTTCTTCCATTCTACACGACTCCACTGTACATTAAGCTATTCCACTGTATGCCACTCCACTCTATGCTACTTCACTCTACGCTATTCCACTGAATGCCCCTCCACTTTACGCTACGCCACTCTATGTTATTACAGTGTACACAACTCCATTGTATGTCGCTCCACTGTACACTACTCCACCCTACACTGATTTACTCTACGCTATTCCACTGTATGTAACGACAAACTATGCCACTGCACTCTATGCTATTTCACTCTACGCCAGACCAGTGTACGCCACTCCAGTGTATGCCACTACACTGCATGCCACTCCCCTCTACATTATTCCACTTTACAGCAGGGTGCTGTATACCACTCCACTCTACCCTGTTTCACTGTATGGCACTCCACTGCACGCTACTCCACTATACCCCACTCCACTGTGTACTATTTCACTCTACCTCACTCCACTGTACGTCCATCTAGTCTAGGACACTCCACTGTATGCTACTCTACACTAGTCCACTATATGCCATTCCACTGAACCCATTCCACTCTATCCTTTTCCACTGTATGCCATTCCACTGAATGCCGCTCCACTCAACAGCACTATATGCCACTAAATTGTACAACACTCAGTCACTCCACTGTACCACGCTCTACTATGCTCTAGTCGACTCTACCTCATGCCACTGTACAACACTACTCCATTATACGACAGTTTCCCCACACTCTACGACATGGCATACCAGTCCACTGTATGACAATCCACTCTTTAACACTTTACTCCACTCTATGCTAAGCCACTACACTGTACTCCACAGCACTGTACTATACGATACTCTGCTCCACTATGATGCTTCGGACCACTCTAAGCACCACCACTCCACTCGACGGTAAGACAGTTTAGCCCACTGTACGAAACTCAAATGTATGCTATTTCACAAAGTCTACTCTATAAAAATGCCCTTTATAACACTTTCCTACATTCTATGCCCTACACTATTCCATTGTACAACACTCTCCTGAACTCTATGCTAATCTTCGACACTCCACTCGACGACACTCTAGTTAACGATATTCCACTGTACAACATTCAAATGTACTGTATGACACTCCACTCTACGATACCCCACTCCACTCTATAACACTTTACTCCACTATACGCAAAGCCACTCCACTCTACTTTATTCCACTCAAAACACTAGGACTCATTCACAAAGGTAAATGTACACTTTTGTGTAGGCTTAGGATTGTTTACTCCTAACAAATTAATTTTATGAGTAGCATCTTTAAGAGTAAGGAGGCTCAGAACATATTAAAGACACAACTGTCCTATCTTTTTATGTGCTGAGACTCCGCTGTCATAAAGATACTACTAGCAAAATACTTTTGTGAATAGAATACAATCATAAACTTACACAACAGTGTTAGTTTACCTTTGTGAATCAGGCCCTATAGTATTATACTGTATGACACGGTCTTTCACTATACCGTACAACACTGTATTTAACAACGCTCAGATAAATGACACTCAACACTACGATTTAAATGACATTTTTATTAAAAAATGGAAATCATTTTGATTTTATGAAAAAAAACAAAGGTTAAATCAAAGCTATAGTTAGGATGCTTTATTTATTCTTCCTATTCAAACCCAACTTAAATTATAGCAATTTGAGAAAGTCTAAAGGTATAGTTATAACTTAAATATTTAATTTACTCACAACTAGTTATAACTTTCATTTTTAATCTACACACCACCATCAATTCATTACAAATTACACACCTTCGTACAGTCTAGTCACCTCCTTCACCACACTAAATTAATAATAACTCGCCACTCTACTATGCACTGTGTGCTCTGAAATCATGTCAATTAATGTGTCACAAGTGTTGTTATGATTACCATAAGTTCAGCTGCTATAAATCATGTATTGTACAAGGAAATAAAATTATTAGAAAAGGGGCAATTATCCATAATATAGTGTGGCGGGTGAGGTGATAGGAATGTTTAATGAGGTGCCCTGTATTGTCTTTGTGATGCAAGAACAGCAAAAAGGCTTAGTAAATCTTCCCCTTAGTGTCTAAGGGCTAGATGTAGGTAGAAAAGATTTACCGATTTTAAATTACCGAATTTTACCGATTCGGTAATTTAAAATCGGTAAATCTATGGGTCCGACATGTAGGTATTCCAGATGTGCTGGAATACCGAATCGGATGAATTCGGTATTTACCGATTCGGTAAATACCGAATCGGTAATGCCCATTCATTCCTATGGGCTTTGAAGCCCATAGGAATGAATGGGCATTACCGATTCGGTATTTACCGAATCGGTAAATACCGAATTTCACAAGGGTGCAGGGGGTGTCACTTTGACACCCTCTGGCACCCCCAAAACAGGCTTGGGTGCCATGTGGCAGGCATACATGCCCTAAGGGCAGGTCTGCCTGTCACATGGCATAGGTGTGCATGCACACATGTGCATGCACACCGGAATCGGTATTTTACCATCAAATTGGATTTGATGGTAAAATACCGATTCAGTAAGGCTCCTGGGACTCTGAAGAGTCCCACCAACATATGGTTGGCTCAGATTCGGTAAATTTACCGAATTTTTATTTTACCGAATCGGTAAAATTACCGAATCGGTAATTTTACCGATTCGGTAAAATGATGCCCCCTACATGCCAATCACCTGTTTACCGATCGGTAACGGCCGAAAATACTGATTTTCGGCCGTTACCGACCGACCTACATCGGGCCCCAAATGTATACCTTACAGTTTGCATGCAGTTCATTGATGCAGGCTGATGACGCATTAAGCTATATCACAAAGACTGTAGCTTGTGTCCTGTAACAGAAGAATCTGTAATAGAAAAATTTAAAGTTGTATGTTACACAATGTGCTTTGCAGAATGCTGTGCTACTTTATGATGAGTCCAGCCTACGACTAGCCTGCACACACATCTCTCCAGTAAGTGGCTTCAAATTATCTTACCATTATGATACACTGAAGCTTGCTGTTTACACAAAGATCTCTACAGCATGTGCTTTAAACCCATAGGTGTTTTGGGAAGTGAAGCCTATATGTCCCCATTTAGGTGGGATACATATCCATTAATTTTATAATCTTGTAATTTCATTATTGAAGGTGTTTTTTCAAATGCATAAGTTGACTGTCAGAGCTGACTCTTCGTGACTCTGCCCCTCATTCATTCTTAGATGTCACAACTCATACATGCCAAGATATTAGAACAGGAAAGTGGGAGATGTTCGAGAAAACAAATGGGAGAATGTATTTTGCCCACTGTTTCACATTAAAGCAGATGCAATTTCAGACAGGAGACAGCTAAAATAAACCATTTTTGGCTTCCAAAATGGGGAGTCGCCCAGCTGAATCGGGTCTATTGGCATGCAAGCACAACTTGACCGTCAGTTTTGGGGATCCTGAACTTTGTTCACATTTCCAGCGCTGTTTAAAAGGGAAAACTACAAGTTCCACAATGCAAGATCTGTATTACTACACAGAGCCCTCAGCACGTGTCACTATACAAAGGAAGTGTGCAATGCTTTTGTCCTTGTTGTCCCCATGGAGTGCTGTTACACCCATCAAGTGCTGTTGCACGCATAGAGTGCTTTACAGAAGCCATGAGAATATTTCAATAATAAAAAGCCAAATGTTGTATTTGTTTGTTTTCCTCTAGCACACATGGAAACAGATCCGATTCAGGTGGGAGACTCATGATTTTAGAATTTCAAAATGGCTTTATCGTAGCGGTCTTCCGGCTCTGCTACAATAGAAATCATTGAGAATAATGCATTCTCAAGATTTTGTTTTCAAAATCTTCCACTTTTCCTGTTGTAAAATCTTGGAATGCATGCCATTTTCTATTTTTTTTCCATTCTCTTTTTACTTCTACACCCTTTTCTCTTGGTATCATCCTCGCTTTGCATATTTCCTTCCAATCACTGGAACTGTTGTCTCCCTTTTTAGGTCGAGGACATAAAGGCTGCGCTTGCGCAGTCTGGGGTTGGAGAATTAATGCTTCTTAGTAGGGCTGTAGAACCCGCCTCACTGCCCAGTCTCTCCTCCATTGTCTGGCTTCCTAAACGGAGGCCAGCCATTGGAGGAGAGAGCCGTCACTCCGATTCAGCCCTGTCTCTTTCGGATTCGGGGTCGTAAGTTTTGCTGTTCTTTAGCTCGTGACGTCGTCCGTCACTCAGGACAGCAAAACACGCCCCCGAATCCGAAAATCTTCGGAACCTTGCGGCCGCCATTGTTGGCCAGAACAGCCTCGCTGCCACAGGTAACTTTTCTTCTGCCCCGATTGTGCCGTTTTTTATTCAACCCCCGTGATTGGGCCGTTTCTTTATTCAGGTCCCTCCGAACGTCCCTGCGCTCTTTCCTCCGCCGGCCCCACATCCCTTCCTCCCACTTCCCCTTTCCTCTCCCCCTCCCCTCTTCCTCGCTCTCTCTGCCTGCCTCCCTCCCCGCTCGTGTGGTGGCGCGCCCCCTTGTGGGCCTCCCCTGCACATCTTTACGTCTGGTGTCCTGTGCTCTCCCCGGCCCGGCTCCTCCGCATCCTCCTCCACATGGCTCGCTGATTTCTAAACTGCTGGAGCCACAGACCCAGTCTCTTAACTTTTCAGTAGAAACTCATCGAACGCTAAAGGCAATTGCTTTAATGTGTGCACCTCCCCCTAACTTTTCTTGGGAGGGGGGGTGTCTATGGGTATGCAGTGCAACTGTAGCTTCGGCACGTAGCAGAAAGGAAGGAGACAAACAAGTCTGCTCTTGTGGGAGGCTCTGATCACTTTCACCCGCCCCTGATCGCCACCAACCCGCCCACCCCCCTCCCCGTTCCTCCATGCAAAGCTCGCGCAGGCTTGCATCAGTCAGTGCTGCTATGACAAACGCTGCTGACCGCGGTCACCCCGCGTAAAGTGCTGCCTAATTTCATCAGATGAGAAGGCATCCCGGATAGGTTCGGACTCGCGTCCGGGACACTGCCTGTGGCGGTATCACGAGTGGATTATGCGTTAAAACACGTAGCGCAATACAACACCACATTATATGTGCGTGACATCTCTGCAAAGAGTGGACGTGCGGGTGATGTCGCTGGCTTAAGTATAACAATTGCGTAAATTAAGTGGATGCATGAACTTGTTTTCTACTGCACTATGGGCCATGTAGAAAGAAATGTAGTTACAAACCCAGATCGTATTGTATATAAACGTTGCACTTAAGACCCCTTTGTGCATCGTTGTTTGTTTTCTATGTTCATGTGCACCACCAGTTACATTATTCTGTGCACCTTGGTTCTATTCAAAACTGCAGTGCTGCTTGTGTTTATGGAATGTTCCAGTTGTTAAACTCTTGTAGCCCTAAGCAATGTGCACAGAGCAGTGGTTGTAAAAATTATACGCTGCAGCGAAACAAAATAATATGTATGGGGGGCACAGGGTGAAGTGCAAAGGTGAGGGTTTACAGGGGTGGACGCAGAGGACACACATGGTACTGTGTTCCAGGGCAGCACACGGCGGTGCACACCTAACAAAAGCCTTGGGTGATGTGTCACATTTGAGCACTGTGTGCTGTGTATCGGTAGACCACTGAGTGTTGGCGATCAGGGGAATAATGAGACCAACCCAGCTTCCTTTCTTTCGTTGGCTAAAGCAGGCATGTTGCAGGACTTCTTTTTCCCACTGTTCCATTGATATCCTTTGTCTCCTTCTTGCTATTTCCTTCTGTATATGTTTACTTTCTTTTTTCTCTACCCTTTTTTTCTTGCTTTTTTACTTCGTTTCTCTTCAATAATTTTCGAGGCTGTTTGTTGTTTTCCCTACTTCCCTCCCACACTTATAGTAAAGCACAGTGGCCCGAAGGGTGCATGGTTGCTCCCGACACCCTCTATCGAAATGAACATAACATTCTTGTACTAGCAGACAGCCTTCTCCCCTGAACATCTAATGTCCACTATGTAAAGCACAACCTCCTGCTTTTGATGGTTACAATGAAACACCCAGGCTCCTTGGAAACACCAACGAATGCAGCCAGGATTGACATCCGTGCGGCCAATGGCCATCAAGCTTCCAATTAATCAACACCTTCCTGCACCCTAAAACACACTTTCTGCATACATAATTCTCCCTGTCAGCACCGAAATGCACACAATTACTGTGCGAGATACGCATTCTCTGTAAACTTATTGCACACCAAGTTTGCCTATAATAAAACTGTTCCTGCATGTAAACAGGTTTCCACCATCAAAGGGGTCTGCCTTGCTGCGAGTGTGCAGACTCCTTTATGAAGCGGCTACCAGGGCTTCGCAACCCCTCCTATGAAGAACACACGGTCTCCGAGACGAGCAATAATCCAGGCATTTACAGTTAAAGGAACCCAAGACACAGTACACACACACACATACACACACCTGCTGCAAGCCGCATATTCACCAGCTTCCGTTTAATGCCAACCTTTTATTCATTTACAACACCATTCATTCATTCAGTCACCACTATTTCTTCATTTCCCTAGTTCCTTCATTCAGAGAGAAACCATCATGTTCACCATTCCTTTGCACAGTGGTCATTATGTCTTCATTTTCGCCACCCTGCATCCAGAGAAAGAAGGACCAATGCCCCGTATCCTTAGTCGTCATTTCCACCATTTCTTCTCAAGTGGTCCCCGTTTATTGATGTTTGCCATTCCTCCTGTCAGAGTCCATTATGTAAGGGTTCGCAGTTCCTCTGTTTGGTGGCCATTCTTCCTTCATGGCAGGGTTTACGGCACCCAGTGTTCGTTCCTTGTTCTCTTGCCTTCCTTCCAGTGGTCACTGTTGTCCCAACTTCAACCCCCCTTCATCCCGTAGTCGTTGCACATTTGTAATAATCAGGTGTCCACTATTTCTTCATTTTCACCGTCTGCTTATTCATTTTCACTGTGCCTTCTTTCAGTGGTTAACCTGTCCTTGTGTTCGCCATTCCTTCATATAGTGGCCATTCCTCCTCCATGATAGCCATCCCTTCATTCATTAGTCATTATTCTTCGACATTATTTCTTCGTGTCCTGTCTATTCTTTCTTCGTCATCAGTATCCCACGTGATCCGTAATCACAATTTCTCCATCGTCACTATCTCTTGATTTAGTTGCGTCCCCTGTCAGCGCTCCTGTGCAGTTCTATACACAATTATATTCCTTCATTTATATTTTTTCATAGTTCTTTACAATCACCATCAAACTAGTCTGTAGAACACCTTCACAGACATTCAATAAGCCTCTACAGGTCACCCCCTCTCCCATGCACCCTCCCAGGCATGCAGTACCCACCGGCCCCCTCACGGTCCCTCCCGGCACAGGTGGCACTGTGCCCTGTCCCCCCAGGCCGGGGCCTACCTTGGGCTCCCCGTGCAGCAGCAGCCCCTGGCGGCTGTCGGTGCGGGAGCAGCAGGAGAGCCGGGGGTAGAGCCCACGGCAGTCCTATGTGCCCGCATGCTCCCTGCGCCGGCTCCTCCGGGGAGGTCCTCCTTCAGAGTGCAGAGTGCAGATTCAGAGTGCAGATTCAGAGTGTGAGTGCAGAGTGCAGAGTGTGAGTGCAGAGTGTAAGTGCAGAGTGTAAGTGCAGAGTGTGAGTGCAGAGTGTGAGTGCAGAGTGCAGATTCAGAGTGCATGCAATAGGTCATGCATTGCGAACAATTACGCTATGGGCAATGTAAATGACAATGCCATTTATTTAACAATTACGCTATTGGCAATGTAAATGACAATGCCATTTATTTAACGATTACGCTATTGGCAATGTAAATGACAATGCCATTTATTTAACGATTACGCTATTGGCAATGTAAATGACAATGCCATTTATTTATGATTTAAAAAAAAAACACCCCAAAAAAAAGTTATGAGCAATGCCAAATACTCTACCTTTAATAATGCCAAGACCATTGCATTGTAAATGCTTGTTTGCCTTCCCTTCGGGTTTATGTCTTTTTATTTCATGAAAAGATAATTTTATATTAAGATCTTGTTATATTTCCCTCATTCCACGTTAATTTAACATTTTATTATTTATACCTTTTAATCTCCCATGAGATTGTCATTGTCTGTGATCATTGCTGATGCAAAGTAAATAAATCAGGCCAATTCAGCGCTTTGCACAGACATTACCCCCTTCTATGCCATGGGTATAATGGTTGTGTCCTCAGCTGTGGTGCTGCTGTGCCGAGGACGTAACCAATATGTCCAGCACCCACCCATGGGGAAGCACTGGCGCTCCCCCGTGAGCCACCCACTTACTTGCCCTCACTGGGGGTGGCAGCAGAAGCGCTTCCGCTGCCACCCCTGCCGATCTGATGGCTGATGATGGCTCAGCACGTCAATGTCATCCCAATAGGCCGGGGCGCGCTGGATGTCATTGCTTCCAGCACGTAGGAGGAAAGGTACGTTTTCCCTCCCTGGGGTTATCGGGGACAGTCAAGAGGCACGGGAAGGAAGGAAAGAGCATTTCCTTCCTTCCCTTGTCCCTTTACAGTGGATTCCTGCTGCACGATCGCGGGTGGGGTCACAACTGCGCAGCAGAAATGCACCCACTAGACCACCAGGATTTCTTTTAGGTATTGGATGGGCCCCTTGGGCAAGGGCTGCTTCCTTTTACAATTTGGCAAAGTTTGGCAGTTTCTTCCCCTTGGGGCAGGTCAACCATATTTTTAGTCCGAACAGAAACCCACTAGACACCAGGGATTTAATTTATTGATATGTTGGGGAGCAGCCCCCTGGGTAGCTCCCCATTATGGGGGCAATAAGGTGACTGTTTCCTGACCCCACCCCTGGGTGCACATCAGCCTTATTTTTAGGATCATCTGTCCAGAAGGGAGGCAGAGAGCTACCAGACGCCTACCAAGAGTTTGTGTGTGTCTGTGAAGTGGAGTTTGGATGACAGTCTGTGTGTTCTGGTGTTTGGTTGGTGGTGTGTGTACTCTCCCACAACTCTCCCACACAGAAATGTGAGGAAAACGTGTTTTTTTTGTTTAGCTAAATCTGAGGTTTGCCTGGAATTCTAGATAATAAAACTTTGGGGGGTCCACACAAGCCATACCTCCCTGGACTCCTCTGGGTGTCTAGGTTTCAGGAATATCTGGGTTTTGCAAGTTTCCCTACATGGAGGCTGAACCTTGGACCAAAAAACAGACTACCTACTTGAAAAACCAGGACGCTTTGTGATAGCTAATTTTGAAGTCTCTAAAATATGTTTTGAGCCAATTCCTGTTGAAGGCACTTGGCCTACCCACACAAGTGAGGTACCATTTTTATCTGGAGACTTGGGGGAATTCTGGGTGGGTAGGAGTTTGTGGCTCCTCCCAGATCACAGAACTTTCCATCACAGAAATGTGAGAAAAATGTGTTTTTTAGACTAATGTTAAGGTTTACAAGGGAGCCTGGGTAACAGACCGTGGTGAGAGTCACCCCATCCTGTATTTCCCTGGATGTCTAGCTTTCACAAATGTAGAGGCTTGCTAGTTCTTCCTAGGAGCTGGCTGAGCTCGGGCCCAAAATCCACAGTTAGGCATGTTGAATACAAAAGGTCAGTTTTCAGTGGAAAAATGAGATGTGTCCACATTACGGGGTCGATTAGGACCCCAGAGCAGGAGAGAACCTCCGCATGGCATGCGGAGTTCCCTCCTGTGCAATTAGGATGTGACCGCCACCCTGGCGGTCACATCCTCTATTTTTAACATTGCCGCTGGTGCAGCTTCAAGCTGCACCCGCGGCAATGTTAAAAATGCACGCATTGCATTTGCATGCAGAAAGAGGCAGGCACCGCGCGGTGCCTGCCGCTTTCTGCATGCAAATGCAGGGGGGTACCATAGGTACCCCCCATGTGCACCCCCCACCCCCCTTCACCTAGGGGGCCCGCAACGGGCCCCCGCAGTGAAGTTCCGTATGCTTTTCCGCGGCGGAAAACCTGCCGCGGAAAAGCATACTTTACTGGCCATCCTAATATGGTGGACGGTGTCTGGAAGACACCGTCACCATATTAGAGCTTTTCCGCCGCGGTTGTAATCCGACCGCGGCGGAAAAGCTGCGGACGGAAACCAGGACCCACCAGCCATCCTAATCTGGCGGTGGGTCTTTGGTCAGTCCGCTGCGGATTTTCCGCATCCTCGGGGCCGGCGGTGGCTTCCGCCGGCCCCGAGGATGCGGAAAATCCGCAATCATAATGACCCCCTACATTTTGGGCCGGTTCCTGTCCCGGGCATTAGGCCTACCAACACAAGTGAGGTAACATTTTTATCAGGAGACTTGTAGGAATGCCGGGTGGGTGGAAGTTTATAGCTCCCCACAGGTTCCACAACTTTCCATCATAGAAAACTTGAGAAAAGTGAGTTTTGTTTTTTTACAAAGTTTTAGGTTTGCAATTGATTTTGTGTAACAGACTCTGGTGAGAGCCACACAAGTCACCCCATCTTGGATTCACCCTGGTGTCTAGTTTTCAAAAATGTTCAAGTTTGCTAGGTTTACCTAGTTGTCGGCTGAGATATGGCCCAAAATCTACAGTTAGGAACACTGCAAAAAAAGGGTTAGTTTCCAGTGTAAAAATGTGAGGTGTCCACGTTACATTTTGGGCCATTTCCTGTTGCAGGCACCAGGCCTTCCCACAAAAGTGAGGTACCATTTTTATTGGGAAAATTGCAGGTATACTGGGTGGGGGGGAGTGTGTGGCTCCCCACAGATTCCAGAACATTCCATCACAGAAATGTGAGGGAAAGGTTTTCTTTTTTTTTTTTTTTTTTAAACAGATTTTATTTGTCGCATGATAGGAACACATCAAGTAATCCTCTGATATCCAGAGGCAATCACCAGAACAAATGATCGCAGGCTGTGACATGCAGACAGTTTCAAATGCAATATACAGTCGAATCAATAATCAAGGAAATGCAATATTGTACAACCCCCCCGCCCCCTCCCCCTACCCTCAACTCCCCCCTCCCTCCCGCACGTGCTGCTGCTTATATCGTCCGTTTTGTGCTAGGCGCATTGCAATGTCTGCCATACCATAGGCCATCTGGCCATTAGAGTAGTTGTGTTGCATCCTCCTCTGGGGGTGGGTCCAGGTCCAGGCCCCTATAGTCCGCCCACCGCTTCCATATTTTGTAATGCTTGAGCGGGCACCCCCTTGCAACATACACAGGTTGTTCCAGGCCCATACAAAAGTCCATTCCATTCTGCCAAGCCAGGAAGGGAGGGGCATGGGGCGCCTTCAAAGATCTCGCAATGTCCCTTTTGGCGAGGGTCAAACCCAACAATAGCAAGTGGCCCTTATAGCGATTGCTCCCCACCCCAGCCAGCACATGGAGGAGAGCCAATTTGGGGTCTTTCTGTAGCTCTCAGGCCAGAACCTCATTCAAACATCGAAACACTCTGTCCCAGAATTTCTGAATAACCCTGCAGTCCCACACCGTATGCAGTAGTGTCCCCACTTCCGTGTGGCACCTAATACAATCGGGGGAAGCTATCAATCCCGCGCTGTCTAGTGTAGTAAGTGCGATGAAGGTACCTGAATTGTATCAGTCGCAAGCGCGTGGAGATGGCCGCTCCCCTGGGTCCCTCTAGCGCCTCCACCCAATCTTCCTCGTCTAGCTCCCCAACATCATGCTCCCACTTGGTCCTGAGATGGGCAAGGTCCGAAGCACTATGTCGCACAAGGGTTTGGTAGATGCGGGATATCTTTTTATCCGGCAGTTCTCCCATAAAGACTTTAGCCTCAATAGGACTAAATTCTGGTACGTCTTCCACTCCCTGGAGATACGGGGCGAGAGCGTGGCGGAATTGGAGGTATCTGTAGAACTGTGTGTGTGGCATTTTGAACTCCTCCCGCAACATGGCAAAAGACTTGAGTGTTCCCCCCGACAAGACATCACCCAATGTGGAGATGCCTATCGCATCCCATCCCCGGAAGCCCACCAGGGCCGCTAGCTGAGGCAATCTACTATTTTGCCACAGGGGGGTCTCAAGTGTCAGAACATTCCACCAGCCAATCCTGCGCAGGGCCTGTCGCCATATCTGAAAGACCACCTGCGTGACGGGTGGCAGGGACCTCCGAAGAGATGCAGAGTACAGCAGCGTGTGTAGGGCGGCAGAGCCCATGAGGACACGCTCCACCGAATACGCAAGATCTCTCCTGTCTGCGTACCACCAGTCATTTAGTACTAAGAGGTGGGAAGCCTGGTAGTAGGACAGTAGGTCTGACGTAGCCAGGCCTCCTGTATAAGTGGATCGAAAGCAGGTCCGCAGCGCAACCCACACCGCGCCCCCTTCCCATAGAAAGCCGCTCAGCGCCACATTCAGGCGCCGGAACCAAGTTTGCGGAACCAGTGCCGGGTGATTTTGTAGTTGATATAGCAAGCGCGGGAGTGCTACCATTTTAAAAATAGCAGAGCGGCCCTGAATGGAGAACGGCATCCTGGCCCATGCCTTCAGATCTTCCCGTGTGCGGTCCCAGACAGGGGTAATATTACGCTCCATAGCCACGGATGCATTCTCCGTAAGGTACACCCCAGATACTTCACTCCATCTACAGCCACTTGAAGCCCGTGGGCCCACTCACCTAGCAATTGCGGGCCTCCCAAAGTCCAGAGGGTGGACTTCCCGGGGTTCATATAAAGCCCAGATGTTTCTCCAAAAATCTGGAGGATCCGCAAAATGCGGGGCCCGACCGATCCAAGTCAGTGAGAAAAAACAGTACATCGTCGGCGTAGAGGGCTATCCTATCCGCCACACCAGTCGACCACTGAAAACCCCTCAATTGGGCGTCAATTCGCACCCATGCAGCGAGAGGTTCCATAGCGAGTGCAAATAAATACGGGGAGAGGGGGCACCCCTGTGAAGTACCCCGCTGGATGCTGAAGGAACGGGAGACTCCTCCGCCCACGCGCACCGCCGCTTCTTTTTCTTTTTTAAGTCTGAGGTTTGCAAGAGATTCTGAGTAACAGACCCTGGTGAGAGTCTCACAAGTCAGTCCACCTTGGATTCCCCTGGGTGTTTAGTTTTCAAAAATGTACATGTTTGCTAGGTTTCTCCAAGTACTGGCTGACCTATGGCCCAAATTCCACAGCGAGGCACATTGCAAAAAGGGGGTTTGAACTGCGGCAGGAGGCTTACCTGCTACAACACCATCAGCCCACTTTCACCGGAGGCTGCACCGGGGTCTTGTCTGCACGGCTCCCGCTCCTGCCATTACCGCCGCCAGGGGTAAGGACTACAAGTCCCAGTACTCCGCTGGTGGCGCACACCATCGCCGTCACCAGGAAGCGCCCGGAGGCGCTTGAAGGGAAGAGCGCTGCTGGAGCTCCTGGGGGGTTGAACTGCGGCAGGAGGCTTACCTGCTACAACGCCATCAGCCCACTTTCACCCGAGGCTGCACCGGGGTCTTGTCTGCACGGTTCCCGCTCCTGTCATTACCGCCGCCAGGGGTAAGGACTACAAGTCCCAGTACTTCACTGGCAGCGCACACCATCGCCGTCACCAGGAAGCGCCCGGAGGTGCTTGAAAGGAGGAGCGCTGCTGGAGCTCCTGGGGGTTTGAACTGCGGCAGGAGGCTTACCTGCTACAACGCCATCAGCCAACTTTCACCGGAGGCTGCACCGGGGTCTTGTATGCACGGCTCCCGCTCCTGCCATTACCGCCGCCAGGGATAAGGACTACAAGTCCCAGTTCTCCGCTGGCGGCGCACACCATCGCCGTCACCAGGAAGCGCCGGAGGCGCTCGAAAGGATGAGCGCTGCTTGAGCTCCTGGGGGTTTGAACTGCGGCAGGAGGCTTACCTGCTACAACGCCATCAGCCCACTTTCACCGGAGGCTACACCGGGGTCTTGTCTGCACGGCTCCCTCTCCTGCCATTACCGCCGCCAGGGGTAAGGACTACAAGTCCCAGTACTCCGCTGGTGGCGCACATCATCGCCGTCACCAGGAAGCGCCCGGAGGAGCTTGAAAGGAGGAGCGCTACTTCCGCCCCGCGGAACGCGCGCAGGAGCACACCGGGAGAAGCCCGATACAAGGGCGGGACAGTCTGTGGCAGTCCGGGGCAGGACGAGGCTGGGCTGGGCCACAAACCCTGGCTGTTGGTACATAGTTCTACTACATGAGCCAAGTGAGATTTCAGTTTCTTTTAAACTCTGTTTATATTTTATTCTTTCTTTTAAATAACTGATTAGCACCACCGTCGGACCTCCAGAGGTGACACAAACCATACCTGTATTGTACTCAGAGCTTCTAGCCCTTTGTAACTTTGAGATCTTTTGGTAGAGCCATCATGTCCAAGCAAAAGGCCACACTGGATAACTACTTGGTGAAAGTAGTCAATAAAATCAATGATGAGCGGCGAAAATCGCTAGGTAGGGGGAGTCCTCCTTAAATATCAATTTATCATGTATACAAGAGATAAATGTTTAATCATTCTCCTTTTTAAATAATTAAAAAACTTTTTGATATCAATATTACTGTTGTGTTATAGTTTATACATATTTTTGGATAAATATCCTTTTGAACATAGCCAGTGTTGTCTCTTTACAAGTTAACCTGGGTAGATACCTTCACATTGAAGCTTTTCCCTGACCCAGGAACTTTATCCTAACCAGGGGGCCCTTGATACATCACAAAAATTCATCAAGTATTGTGCCATATTGTCTGACCCCGGTTATTGATGAATCCCCCTTAAGTGACCACAACCGTATCATAATGCGAACTGAGATCTGGAAACTTAGTACACAACGGATCTCTAGAATGTAGACAACATTGAACCGCATAGATTAAACGGGACAAGGTTAAGGTGGAACGGGGAAAAATCTGAGAAGGTAATGAGCCTAATTGGATCAAAATCAATGGCAGATATTAATGGTATCCTGACACCAGGGAGTGCTCCATTTTTTATAGTAGGTAATTTTATTAATATTAACAAGACCTTAGACACCATATTTACTAGGACCAGTAAAGAGAAAACCACCCAAAAAAATGGATGGTTTGATCATGCCTGTACAGCCCTCCATTCCCAATTGAAACAGGCTCTAGCCCTTAGACCCAGGGACAGGGATAGGGTAATACTCTTGAGACACGAGTATAAAATGGTCCTCTCCAAAAGGAGGAGGGAGTTGCAGCTAGAAGCCTGGGACAATTTAGCGCAAGCAGCGGATACTTCCGATTGCTGCCTGTTCTGGGCTACAGTCAACTCCCCTTTTCTTAGGGATGATAAAGCCCCCCATCTTGCATCCAATGTCAGCAGTGAGGCTAGGGTTACTCACTTCTCAAATATATTTCAGGCAGTTGGCCAAAACAGCGAAAATCTAAGATCTTGGCCTATAGTCCCTTTGGACATCACCTTAGCTGAGGTGGAAAGCAGTATTAGGGCCAGCAAGGGAGGTAAGGCCCAGGGACCGGACGGGGTTCCTATTGAGGTTTATAGGACTCTCCTGTTGTTATGGGGCCCTATATTTACTCTGGTTCTTAATGCCGCCGTAACAACCATGATTCCGCTAACATGGGGTCCCTATCTATAAAAAGGGTGACAAGTCTGCAGCATGTAACTACCGCCCAATTAGCTAACTCGACTCATCTGCGAAAATTATGAGCAGAGTGCTGTTGACCAGGTTGATAGAGTGGGCTAATGAAAAGGGGATACTGGCAACCTCCCATTATGGTTTTAGAAATGGCCGTGGTACATTGGATCAATGTTTAAATCTGAAATTATTAATTGGCAAATAGACCAAGGCCAAGCGCAGCACCCTTTATCTTTGCTTCGCTGATTTGAGCAGCGCATTCAATTTGGTCGACCATTCTATTCTATGGCTAGACCTTGGTGCACCAGAGGGGATTATTTTCTTTTTAGCTCGCTTATATGGAAAGATGCAAGCCTGTGTGTGCTATCGGGTAAGCAGGGAGTGTACCCCTAATTTTAAGGACAAGCAAGGAATAAGACAAGGTTGTGTTCTCGTCCCCTTGCTATTCACCCTCTTTATAAATGCTGTTGACAAGATTTTAAAAACAGTTAAAGCTGACGCACCCCAGGGAAATGGGTCTGGAGTGTCAGTACTGCTTTATGCAGATGACGCTGTGCTTCTGTCACGGACCCCCATAGGACTCCAGCGCCTGATGGACCGGTTTTCTGCTTTTATTGAAGAAAGGGAACTATTAATTAATAAGAGCAAAACCCATACGATGATTTGCGTTGCTAGGACCAACAAAAAACATTAATTTTATATAGAAGGGGTGAAAGTGCAGCAAGTTGAAAAGTTTTGTTACCTGGGTGTGACCTTCACGAGCGATGGTAGTTGGTCCAAAGAGCTTGTTAGCGTAAGGTCCAAAATGTCAAAAAGTGCTTATGGAATATTTAAATTCGCCTCAAAAATCGGCGATAGAAGAATTATTGATATGATGCAGATTTATAAGGCAAGAAGTGTCTCGATTGCTTTATACGGGGCAGGGGTGTGGGGTCATTCCAACGTCGGCAGTCTACAAATGGAAGAAAATATCTTCCTTAAAAAACACTTCTGCTTACCCACCTCGGCCGCAACTGATTTGATCCATAGGGAATTGGGGGCTGCCTATTTGTGTGATCTTGTTTCATTAAGGCCCTTAATGATCTGGCGTGCCATTTGGCACAAGGAAGAGACACTTTTTAACCAACATGTCATTAGGGATTGTCTTAATCTAGCTAACTATACCAAGATCCCCTGGTTAAAATATACCGTAGATATTTTTCGGGCTATCCATGGTCTGGACATAATAGAGGATCCGTGTGCTGCAGGAGATATCCCTAAACAGGAATTGAAAAATAAAAAAATGTTGTATCAAGCAGCGAGGCGCCTAGTCAATAACGGCCACCTGACTACTGTCAATCTCTACAACAAATACATTGACTGCGAAGGCCCGCAGTTGTATTTAAGCCAGGTAACTAGACCGGCCCACAGGTTTGTTCTTACAAGACTTAGATTTGGACTGGCTCACGTTCTGGTGGCCTTTCCTCATCCTAAGAAACATCCTGTTGGCCCCTGCCCATGTGACGGGCATTCAAAACAGAGCACACTGCACTATGTTAATTTGTACCTTATTCTTGAACCTCAGGTTGGTCTATCTTAAACCAATGTTTATAAAATATGAAATCAACAGAGTTGATGTGGCAATGAAATTGATTTATAATGCAAACTCGCCGGATATATGTATTTTTACTGCTACTTTTATATGTAAATCTATTTATTATCGGAAAAGTATGATGTTTTAACTCCGTTCTTTTTTATCTGCATACCATCATGTAATTGTGTTTTTTGCCTGTATGCTTTTATGGTCATTTGTATAATATGAACTGAATAAAGCTTCATGAAATGAAATGGGTCAATTTTCTGTGGAAAAATGTGTCCATGTTGCGTTTTGGCTGTTTCCTTAGGCCTACCCACACAAGTGAGGTACCATTTTTATTGGGAGACTTAGGGGAAAACAGGATAGCAGAACAAGTGTTAATACCATTTGTCTTTCTATGCATTTCTGCCTTCCCAATGTAAGACAGTTTGTAAAAAAGAATTCATTTTGAAAAATGGCCTTTAATTCGCATGCTAGTATGGGTACCCACAAATTCACAGATACAATAACCACTGTTTCTGAACTCCATATCTTGTTCCCATTTCAGAAATATATAGGTTTCCTTGATACCTATTTTTCACTTTTTATATTTTACCAAATGAATTGATTGCCACCCAGTATAAAATGAAAAACCATTGCAAGGTGCAGCTCGGTTATTGGGTCTGTGTACCTCGGGTTCTTGGTGAACTTACAAGCCCTATATATCACTGCAATCAGAAAGGTCCAGTGGATGTAACAGGATTTAGTGGGTACAATACTGACTGTATAAGTGAGTGATTAAATGTGTCTTAGTGAATGTATTGGTGAGTGACTAATCTGTGCGAATGCATGTATCAGTCTGTCAGTTGGTGTGTAAGTGGCTGCATGGGTTGGTGAGTAGGTACATGAGTGTCTATATGGGTTATTGATTAGTTGTCTGAGTACCTGTATGGGTGCATGAGTGACTGTGTGGGTAGGTGAGGGTGTGTGTGACTTCCTGCATGGATGTATGAGTGGGTGAATCCCTGGGTGTATGGGTTCATGAGTGAGTCTGTATGGGTGAGTGAGTGTGCGTATGGCTGTGTTGGTGAGTCAATTGATATCTCAGTGGTATATGGGTGAGTAACTGCATATATGCAAGGCAGTATATGTGAGTGTTGCAGTATATAAGTGACTGTATGTATGAGTGAGAGAGTGATTGCGAGAGTGGCTGTGTGGCTGTGTGGGTGAGTGTGTGCCTGTGTCAGCGACTGTATAGGATAGTAAGGATTTGTAAGTATCTGTCTGAGAAGTGAGAGTGAGTGTGTTTCTGTATGGGTGAGTAAGTGGCTGTTTGATTGAGTGTTTGGGTGAGTGAGTAGGTATGTGAGTAGCTCTATGAGTGACTGATGGTGTATACGTGGCTGTATGGGTGTATGAGTGGATATATCAGCAGCTGTATTTGTCAGTGACTGGCTGTATGAGTGCCTGTATGGGTGAGTAAGTAGATGTGTATGTAGACATATGAATCAGTGAGTGGGTATGTACATATTGGTATTGGTGTGTCAATGGATTCAAGATTGGTAGTCTGAAATATGGAGTGGGTGTATGAAAGGTTATATTGGGGTGTGAGTAGGTGCATCAGTGATTATGTGGACGATGTCATCAGTGATGTAATTTAAGATGCCATCAGTGATGTCACTGACCATGTCATCAGTGATGTAATATGTGACGTCATCAGCAGTGCATTGCAGGAGCGCAAGTTATAGTTAGCTCAGCTAACTATAACGAAGTCCCAAAACGAGTTTTTCCCCATGTTATGTCTATGGGGATTTTTTTTTTTGAACATGACTACAGCCCAAACTGCAGAACGGAATTACACCAAATTTGGGAGAAAGCTAGATGTTGGTCCAGAAAGTACTTTCAGAGATATTTAAGTCTAAAAATACCAATCTCTGGGAGCCCTTAATCCTACTGAAATTTGATTGGCTGCCAAAACTTCAACCAGGAAGTGTTGGCAGCCATCTTGGGACTCGGTTTGAAGCAGAGTCCCACAAAAAATGTAAAAAAACAAAACAAAAAAAAGGGGGCAGGTAGAAATACCCTGGCCCCCTAGGCCACTTGGGGGGGGAGGGGGTCCCACAGGGACCCTGCATGGCCCAAAAAATGCAATTTAGTTTTAAAAACGAAGCTTGGGCTCTTTCCCTTTGTTTCTAATCACTCTCTGGGTGGGCCAGCTCACGGTACATTGTAATAAAGGAGGGGGAAACAAGAACCCTCTCCTGGGGCTCATTGATGCCCCAGGGACACCACATGCCCGGGTCTTTGTGAACAAAAATGCCTTCCTGGAGCTTAGTTATTTAACATTGAAGGGGCCTCTTGGACCTCCCCCAGCCCCGACACCGCCACCTCCCCGGGGCTTAAGTTTAAAGAATGCGGGGGCCACGCGGACCCTCCTTAAGCCCGAGGACCGCCACCTCCCCGGGGCTTTACTAAAATGTAATGCAGGAGGCCACAACAGCCCAGGGGATGACCAACTCCCCAAGGCAAAATTGAAGATGGGAGGGGGGGCCCTCCAGGAGCCCTAGATTGCCCTAGGGACCGCCTCCCCTCAGTGTTGGCAACTTCTATGTCATGGTGTGCCCACCCAAGGGACATAGCTGTTTGCTATGGCTTGGCGGTTGCTTTACCGCTCCCACCAAGCCCCATCAAACTGTGTCCTGCTTTGAGCACGCATGAGCATTTTGCTCTCACTTGCTCAAAGCGGCGCACAATTGCTTTGACACAGAGGGAGCTGCATGTTAGCAGCTCCCTCTGTGTCAAAGCAATGGTGACTCCTGCAGGTGTGGAACTTACTGGAGGTAGCAGAGGGCTTGTTGCCCCCCAAGGACCCTCTGGAGCCAAGGGAACTTTATCCTCCAACCAGTATTGCGCCAGGAATTGTGTTTGCAGAGTGGGACAAAGGGGGCATGGCCTCTAAAGTCCTCTCTGCAGTCAGGCTGTGGGACTTACTGGAGGTAACTGGAGGGCTTGTTGGGCCCCAAGGAACCCTCAGCATCCAAGGTGACTGCATCCCCAACCAGCAGTATGCCAGGAGGCGCATTTGCCGAGTGGTGGAGAATGGGAGCATGGCTCTGAAGACCTCTCAGCAAATCCACTGTGTTGGACTTACTGGAGGTAACAGGAGGGCTTCTTGGCCCCCACGGACCGTCAGCATCCAAGAGAACTTCATCCCCCAATCAGCAGAGCGCCAGGACGTGCGTTTGCAGAGTGGTGGAGAAAGGGGGCGTGGCCCTAGAAGACCTCTATGGGAAATTGCATTGGAGAACGCGTTTTGGAACCCCCCTTTTCTCGGTCCCCGCTTGATGAACCATCCAGAAACTCTCTAGAAAGCAGCTGAAGTGAATAGCAAAGTAGTTTTGAAAATTTCGTGAAGATTCGGTAAATGGCACCATATAGAAAAACAAAAATGATATTCTTATGTAAACTAGGTATTAAGTATAACTATCTTCTGACGCCAGTAGGTAATATCTATAATACACTGAAATCGGTCACAGGAGCCTTTTTTCTGGTCCATGCAGGACCTGGCTTGGCATTTTGGCATGGACTGTTCCCATGAGGAGCAGGGTCAAGACTGATTTGCATACATCTGGGTCCAAACTATGATGGCTTGGTGAGCAAATAAACTATGCATTAAACCCTGATCTGTAACTGGGGTGAATGTTTACATTATTCGGCATTCCGTTCATTATCTGTTCTTTATGTGTGTGTGTGTGTGTGTATAGATACTGATAAAACAAAAGATTAATGGGACATTGTAGTTAGGTGGAAATGTCAGTTAAAACATACCATTTTAAACAAACAAAAGCAATGAAATTCACCAGTTATAGTAACTATAATGCATGCCCTAAGGTAACTATAGCTTGTGCCCCCGCAATGCCCAGTGTTGTCGTAAATTATGTTGTTTTCAGATGTGATCAATAATGTCATAGAATATGTCATGAGTGATGTAACTGGCAGTGAAAGTGACTTTAGGGCACGAGTTTTAGTTACTTTAGATAACCATAACTGGTGAATTTCAGTGTTTTTTAGTTTAAAACATTATGTTTTAACTGATAGTCTTACCCAACTACAATGTCCCAGGAGGGCATACCATTTCTCTAACTCAGTGTTATAGTCCCGCTGACTTAAGCTTCGTTTGTACACATTGCTCTCTTTAGATTTCTGGAAACAGAAGCAATCTTCCGGAAATCGATTAAAGCATGGCTGTTCCATTAGTACTACTAATCTTCCTCTAACTTCTGTCTGGTATGATCAAGGCCGCCTGAACCATGATGAATATGTATTTTAAAAAATTGATCAACTGGGGATTCCTGTTTTTTATCTAATCCCAAAATTACATAAGGACATAGGAAATCCCCCAGGGCACCCTATTATATCAGCTATAGGTAGGGCATATGAGAACACCTCAAAATATATAGATTCATTTTTGTGTAAGTTCGTACAGTAACTTCCCTCATACATCCAAAATTCAGGAGATTTTCTGAGGAGAATTTATGATTTTCCTTGGGAAGAGGATTACCTCTTGATTACAATTGATGTGTCCACGTTACACACAAGTATGAGGCACACGGATGGGCTTAAAGCAATTAAGCATTTCTTAGGAGCAAGACCGATAAGATATTGGCCCATACAAAAAAGATTTTAAGGATGGTGGAAGTGTGTTTAACAAGCAATTTCTTCCTATTCAATGATACCCTTTACCATCAGATCTGCAATACTGCTATGGGCACCTGCTTCGCCCCCATCTATACGAATATGCATATGGGCTGGAGGGAGGAGCAGGTGATCCGGACACAGTGTCAGGTAGAATGGGAAGAACATATTCTGCATTGGAGTCGCTACATCGACGACCTATTCCTGGTATGGAAGGGCTCAGAGGAGCAGGCAAAAACCTTTATCAGTAGGATCCAACAAAATGAACTCAATCTAAGTTTCACCAGTGAGATAAGTAAGCATAGTGTTAACTTTCTTGACCTCACAGTGTACATCCAAGAAGGTAGGATAGCTACAAAATTGTACAGGAAACCAACAGCTGGTAAAACGTTGCTTCAAGCAACCAGTTTCCATCCCATTTAAAAAGAAGGATGCCATTTGGGGATTGTATAAGAACTAAACGGAATTGCAGTGATGTGGAGGAAACTAAAAGTGAATTCACCCATCTCAAAAATAGATTCCAAAGTAGAGGGTACCCAAACAAATTGATAAATGAGGCAATGAGGAAAGTGGAGAAGAATAAAAGAGAAAGGATTTTTTTTAATATAAAATAGAAAACAAGCAAAAGAAAAGATCAGAAGCCTTAGGCAATCAGTATCGTCTAATAACTAAATACAGTGTCCAACAGGACAGATTAGGAGGCATTCTAAACAAACATTGGCACGTAATCGGGAATGATCCTATACTGGGTAAAGTAGTGCCACAGAGACCGCAAATTACTTTTAGGCTTGCAAAATAGTTTAAATAAATTTTGGTAAGAAACACCCTGAGACAACAGCAACCTAAGGAAACCTGGTTAAGTAAAAAACAGGGGTTTCTGAAATGTCCTAAATGCAAGGAATGTCTTTATGGAATTAATACCACCCAATATAGACCAGGGTTGTCAAGAGTAATGAAAAACATCAAAGGTAAATTAACTTGTAAAACGGATTTTGCTGTCTACTTGCTTCAGTGCCCATGTGGCCTGAGATACGTGGGCAGTACTATCCTAGAAGTCCATAAAAGAATCCTACAACATTTACGGGCAATCAAGAATGGTGACCACACGTATCTAGTTGCGCACCATTTTGAGAAAGTCCACAATAAAGACAGTAAAGGTTTCACATGTTATGTAATAGATGCCGTGGTAGCAGACAAACGGGGCGGAGATAGGGAGACAAAACTAAGAAAACTTGAGTCCCAGTATATAATTGAATTGAATTGAATTGTAAATACCCAGAAGGATTGAACGCAGAAGATCTGTACACTCATTTGTAGATATCAAATTAGTTTGTTATATAGGCTGCAAAATGAGAAGAAGATAAGGTTTTTAATTTCACTTGGGTTTAAGTTGGGAAAAATGGGTTATTCACGAACAGACCAGAACCGATGAAAAATGAAACTCCTAGTAGCCCACTGGGGCAAGATGTTAAAATAGCCCACCTGGGCTTAACAAGGACATTTGAATAAAAACTGCAGTGTTTATTGCCCACTTGGGCTGTATTTAAATATTTGGGGAATTTAAAAACATTAAGTTCTCGTGTTACATGCCATTGTCATTAATGCTGCGGCCGCAACTTACAAACTGTGTACATATTGTAATTTTGTACAGTTTTAATTTCATGAAAAACATATATGAAATTATAATAAAATGTAAAATGTATTTTACGAAGGGAACAAAAAGATATGCAAAATATTGGTGCTTAATCATGCTGAATTATGGAGAAAAACTACTGGTCTGTTGTCACTTTCTATTTTTTTTGTAGTTTTCACTTGACACCTATAAGTTGTAAGCATTACGGTGTAAAAAATGGCCGCTTTCAAAGTTTTATTGTCGGTGAGCAAGGAGCATAACGCTCCGAAATACGTTCGACAGAGGCCGAATAAAGAGACTTTTGGGCACCACACATGGTGTAGTCTTTCCTGGGTTGAAAGGAGTTGTGTACGGATTTCAAGGACCTACTCCCTGGGGGTCAGATTAGACAACCCGACTCAGTCTGGACGCGGTGATTTTCACCAAGGGAGAAAGTAAAGGGAATATATATATATATATATATATATATATATATATATATATATATATATATCCTACTGGCGGTCGCCAGTAGATAGTTATAGTTAGGATTTTTTTCAATGCAAAATCTCAAAATTCTATTTGAAATAACTTTGGCGCCGGTTAACGAATCTGCCTGAAAACTTCCTCAAATTTGCCTCGCGGAGCTCCGGTCCTTCCTTAAAAGTTTCAGGGGGATTCGTCAAGCGGGGGCCAAGATAAAAGGGGGGTCCCAAAACGTGTTTTCCCCATGTTAATTTCCATAGGGCGGTCAAACTCACTTTTAGCCCGAATGGCTGAATGGATTACCACCAAACTTGGCAAAATTGTAGGGACTGGTAGCCCGATGTGCCTTTGCTATGTCTCAAGATATGTGCTCCAGTGGATTTTAAGTAATTTAGGTTAAAAAAAAATATATATATCTATGGCAGCGCCCCGGTACGCGCACCGGGGAGCGCACCGGGCGCGCCACGCGAGGTGCCACGGAAAGCTGATTGGCTCTCGGGTGTCTGTAAAATTCGAAACAGTCTGGAGCGGCTGCCATCTTGTGTCTCGGTAGGATCGAGACACAAGAGGTGGAAAAAAAAAGGGGGAAATGACTATAAGGGGACAGGGATAGACCCCCCCTGACCCCCTAGGTTTGATGTGGGGGCCATAAAAGGGCCCAGCGGGACAAAGAAATTTTTTTTTTTTGATTTGCGTGGGGGAAGCGCCCGGTACGCGCACCGGGGAGCGGACCGGGGAGCGGACCATGGGGAAAAAAGAATGACAAGAGTTTTTAAAAATGTAGCCTTTTTTAGAGGTAGTTCTAAAAAGAACAGTTTTTTCTTCTTTTTGTTGTTTTATATTTTTTTATTGTTTTTTTGAACATTTTTAACTTTTTTGGGGTTTTCTGAACAGTTTTATATTTTTTTTGTATTTTTCATGGGGAGAAACGAAAAAACAGGGAATTGAAAATGGCTCAACTGGAGCAAAAAAAAAAAAGAAAAGAAATAATTAGGGTTATTGGGGCATTTGTGGTTGTCCCCAGCAAGGACGATGAGCTTTACGCTCTGTTCTCCGTAGGAGATGGTCTTCCCACAATATTTACAGGTTATACGGAAATCCGCAAACCGTGGCTGAATGCAAGGCATCGTCTCTCTTGCCTCTTGTCCCGACGGAGTGCGTGGCTTTCTTTTCGAGGTGGTGCTTGTAGTTTGGGGAGGGTTTCTGGCCAGTTCCCTCATCTCTGCAGCAGAATAGTTTATTGGATGCTTGCGCTGCATGTGTCTAATCATTGTGTTGTTTCCGAATGAATATTTTTTATTCGGGTTACCCCTAGAAAGTTCCATGCCACAGATTAGGCAAGTCACCTTGGCTGAATTTCAATGGTTTTATGTCAGTAAAATTTCCAGCTAACTATAACTGGTGTGAAACCTATGGTTTTTTCTGTGAATGTAATTGGTTTTTTAAATGCTAATTCCTAACTATAACTGGTGTGAAACCTATGTTTTTTTCAGTGAATATATATATATATATGTGATCAAGGCTCCGCTGAGCTGAAACGTCTGTGACACTTTCTGCTAAATAAAAGTTCGTAAACACCTCGTGGTCCGTGTCCGGTGTCCTACTTGCTGGCTGAGGAAGCAGCGTGTGCTTGAGCGATACGGAGTTCACGATATATATATATATATATATATGCACACACACACATATGTGGGTGTGTGTGTGGGTGTGTGTGTATGTAGTAAAGTGCACACTCAGGGGGAGTGTGCTTGGCAGATTAAATTTAGTTCTAGTTACGTGTTACGTGTTTTGACTGCGGACAGTTATTTGCATTAACCCAATTGTTTTCCAGATCTAACAGATGTTGATAGAGCTCTACATACTCCATGAGTAAATTACTCCTATCCTCTGGGTTGTTAGGAGCCTTGGCTCTGGGAGTGAGACCTTCCCTTTGACGTTCTCCAAAGAGTTTCATAAGCCTACATTTCATAATAATTATACATCCCCCCTTGACTGTTCATGATATATGCAACTGTGTATGTGTGTGTGTGTGTATATATATATATATATATATATATATATATATATATATATATATATATTACCTACTGGCGGTCGTCAGTAGGTAGTTATAGTTAGGATTGTTTTCCATAGGAAATCCTCAACATTCTATTTGGAATAACTTTGGCCCTGGTTGAAGAATCTTAGCGAATTTCTCAAAGAAGATGGCTTGGTCCGCTGCGCTCCTTCCCTGAAAGATTGGGGGGGATTGGTCAAGTGGGGGCTGAGATATAAGGGGGGTCCCAAAACGTGTTTTCTCCATGTTATTTTCCATAGGACCTTTAGACTCGGCTACAGGTCGAACTGCTGAATGGATTTATAAGAAATTTGGCAAAACTGTAGAGTCCGGTTCGCAGATTACGCTTTTTTTGGAATGGTGTAAATCCGTTCAGTAGTTTTTGAGAAAATTAAAGTTAAAGTCAATTATATATCTATAGGCGCGCACACGTGCGCGCACCCAAGCGGCTGCGCGTGAGCAGAATTTTTTTTTGCTGCGTGACGTCTGTTAACATTCGATTCGAAGGAAATCAGAAAGTTTTGTCCGCCATTTTGTCACTACGAGTAAATATATTGTGCATTTCAAAGCGTTGAAACATGGAAAGGGGAGAAGGTAGAGATTGTCTTGCTGCGTAGGTTTTCTCGGAGTGTGCAGTAAGGCCCTTAAACGCGAAAAGATATATTTTTTTCCCGAAAAAAAATAACGGGGTGCGCGCACCCGGTCCCGCACACCTTTTAACGAGAGTGTGAAAATGGAGATAAATCAGAAGTTTGAGTGCTTAGATATAAGGTGGCTCTGAAAAGAGCCCTTGTGTTAATTGAGTGTTTTCTGCATTTATAAGTAAGTACCGATGCAGAGCCTGATGTTGCAGAGGAAGATTCTGTTTCCCTCATTCGTGAAATGAACACCGTCTCTCCTATAGACGTCTTGCATGTGGTATCGCAAGTTGTTGTGGTAAATAGAACCCATGCTATAATCTCTGAGGAAAGCAGAAACAGATTTATTTACATGTCTCCTTGCTTTCTCAAATTGTGCACAATGTTGATTGGACCAATTCCATTTCTGTCTTTGGCATATATTGGAATATACCAAGGCAGATAGAGGAAAAAGTGTCATCAATTGTCGAAAGGTGTCTTTTAGAAGCATTTCCAGACCTACCCCAGTGATTGTGCCTAGATCGTTCCCACCACAGTGCACAATTATAAGGTCTGGTTCTGGGAGATGCATAAAAGTTTTCACCAATGGAATCAATTGGTGACATTTCAATCCTCTTTTGGCAATCCATGTTATGTGTACATTTGGTAAGCTGAGGTTGCAAATTTGTCTGCTTACTGCATATTTTTCACTCCAGTGAATATAGCTGTGTCCTATTAGCCAGACCTTCATTTTCAAGGGATTTGAAGTCGTCCTCCGATCGGTTCTGGAAGTGGAATGGTAGTTAGAAGTTAAAATTGTAAATAAAAAAAAGGAAGAGGCTGGGTGTGGTTAAAAAATAAAAATGATTGGTTGATTATAGTAAGTGGAGATTGAAGAGTACGTTGCATGTTAATGTTTATGTTAAACGAAAAGTAGTATTGGGTGTGAAAAAAAGACATGTAACAGAGTTGTGGATTGGCAGGTGTTTCTGGAGGGAAAACAGTCTTCTTAATTTGCTGTAGAACGTTGAGACATGAACTTTTGACCTGTGCCTTCAGCAAGGTGCAGAATGAGGTGTTACCATGGAAACAGCCGGAGATGGCAGTTGGTGATGGGTGTCTCTCACGTGAGTCTGAAAATATTGTGAAGGACAACCAATTGAAATGTAAATTTGTTTTTATAATTTTGCGTGAGAAAATGTGATTGGCTGAAGAGAGTTATATGAGTGTGTATTGACTGGATATCTGTGCCATTGAATTTTGGTTGCAGTGATAGAAGCAATATTCAGAGTTCCGCTAACGAATATCTGTTTTGTGAATTTCACTGTTCTACATCGTTCAAAGCATTGGTAAAGGTAAGTGTGTAACTGTTTGTTTTGTCATGTACCGTATAATATAGTTTAATCAGAAACAATGATTGATTTTCCATGTAAAAACTAATTTATGGCTGTCATAATGTGTTGTATTTCTAAAAGTAATTTCTTCCATTTAAATGTTGAATACGCAGTAAAAAATATTTTTAATATAGAGTAATTATTTTTGAAATTTTGAAGCGTTTATATATAATGAGAGAAGTTGTTGAGGAAATGAAGAAATGATATTAGCAGAGACACAGATAATGCAGAAAGAGAGAGAAATGGTAAATTACTAGTAATACCGTTGTGAAAAAATGGTAATGGTTAATGAATTCGTAAACTTTTTGTCAGTCGACAAAATTTCAGGCTGGTTGGTGGCCGTGGCCTGCACTGGTGGGGGTGGGGCGAGAGGGACGGGGAAGGGGGCTAAAGTGGTAATGATTAAGGTATTCACAAAGTTTCTGTTAGACGTCAAAATTATAGTGCGGTTTCTGGTCGTCGTTTGCACTGGTGGGGTGAGGGAGGTGGTCGAGTGAAATAAAATGAAAAGTTTTGACCATGAGGTTCTATAGAGATTTGTGTAGTAAATGTGTTCGTACATTGAGGTTGGAAACGGAGTATATAAATATCTCTCTCAGTTCTGCTGTTTGACTGCATCTTCATGTCCCTTCTGTTTTCCATCTCCGTTGCCCTGTGTTATCTTATTGTCTGTGTGTGTTTGCCTTCATTTCGGGCTGAGGAAGTTTGCTGTGGAGGCACACACAGATAGTCCTATCAAAGTGATTGGAACGTTTTCAAAAAAATAATTATATAATTGCATTGGTATTTTTAAAGCGCTACTGAATGTTTTCGTTCTCAATTACCGCTTGGTTGCTTTCTCAGAGCAGAGGGTATGTTGTATTTCACTCTTTGGTGCCTCTGCATCTGAGTCTGTTCTCTGGTGGCTGGCGGAGAACTGTTTGTTATTGTGGAGATGAAAGGGTGATAAGGAGAGAAATACGACATAGCGTCTGGCCTGTAGAAGCGTGGGAGCAGTGATTAAGTCTGAGTGAAGCGGAACTGTGGCGGTGCTTGGTAACAGTAAAAAAAATTTTTTAACAGTGGTATAATTGTATGTACGGTGTGCAACCTACTAAGAAAGAGTTCACTGGCCGTAATTGGCTTGCAGGTTCTAGTATCAGTAAGTGAGGTCAAGAAAAGAAAACATTTAGGACTTTATTTATGAAGACCTTGCGCCACCGGTGCGTCACTTTTTCTCATTTTAAAAAATGAGGCACCGGCGGCGGAAGGTCTTCATAAATAAGGTCCTCAGTTACTACAGTTAAGGTTATGTGGAACCCATGAATAGTTTTTCAATATGAAATCATTTCAGTTGAGATTATGGATTAAAAGAGAAACCGTGAATATTTGAAATGTTTATTTAGAAATGTACTGTTTTAAAGGGAAATCATTATGTAATATGAGTACAGAAATTGCAAAAAAGACAGTCATTGGTATTGTCAGTAGTACATGGAATACAAACGCTATAGTTGAAGAAAAATGAATATAGTTGGAAAAAAACATTGTACACTCTTATAAGGAAGTATATTATATTTTAATAAATGGAAGAAGGTCTCTGGTCTTTTAGTTTAGGAACGATATATGAAAATGCAAGTGGTTATACATCATTACTTTATCAATCAGCTGTGTACATGCGAAGCACTATCAAGTTTGTGTTATGTTACTGTGTGAGGGGAAAAAAAGGCGCCAAAAGCGACAAAATGGCGAGAGGTGCATGTATGTAATCTGTTGGATGCTGCGCAAATCACTATTGAGGAGAACTACTGTATTGAGATATCTTTTGAAGGTTGCAGTATTGCATTTGAAATACAGCACTAGTAATAATGGAAATATTGTTGAAAGAACATATTTTTCTGTAAAGTTTTTTAAAAACATAATTTTATAGGAAATTAAAGGAGTAGAGGCGTGTGAGGCTGAAATAAGCAGTTGAGATGCGAAATGGTGTTTACAGTTATAAAAAACTCGTTTAAAATGTACACATTAATTAGGGCACATGTAGCATATATTAGCGAGTTTTGCATCGAGTATGTTTGAAATAACCTTAGATAAGATATGCAATAGAATTGTTGAGATTACACTGTAAAAAAATAAAGTTGAAAATTGAGTAGCTGAAGAAACAAATGTAGTTCATATAAAAGCCCAAAATTTAACCAGCACGAAATCATAATGTCCACTGTTAGTAAACCCAATAGGTCTGTTCTTCAAAAGAAAATATGGAAAAGAACGTGAAGAATATAGGGAAGCAAAAGGAAATGAGGACGTTAATGGCTTATATAAGAGTTATTGAAGCATTGTTTAGGCAAAATAGGTAGCTTCTGCTTCTAACAGGAAATCACTTTTATCATTTGAAAGTATGTCAGCTATCCAATGGAAAAGAGTAAAGCAGTACTCATGATCTGTTAAAATCGGAGCCTCTTTTATTATCAGAGGGCAGCTCGGTGGGTTTTCGATGTAGTTCTCTGTTAGGAAAGAGTTAACCGTCCATTGTGTAGGCAAAATGGGCAGCAAGTGCTGTAACAAGAAATCACTGTTATTATCTGAAAACATGTCAGCCATCCAATTGAGAAAATGAAAGGAGCATTCATGATCTGTCATTATTGGAGCGTCTTTTACCATCATAGGGCAGCTCGGTGGGTTTTCGATGTAGCTCTCTGTTAGGAAATCTTGCGCCGCTGCGAATATATTCCAATGACCCAGAACTCCTTGTATCGCTGCAAAGGCCATAATCCCTCCGTCGGAATAAGCTGTTCATGATCAATTAACGGATTCATGAGGTGATTGTAATTCGCTTCAGGAGGAACCAAATTGCAGAGACATAAATCCAGGGCCCACGTGAAATCACAGCTCAAGCAATGAAATACAGGCTGCACACAGGTGAAATACGAATATCGAAATGATAATCGATATGAAGTATTCAAAGTTGAGAGTGTTAAGGTGCCGTAGTACAGAAGCATTCTCTGTCGAAATAGTTGTATGTGGTCCGGCTCGTTTGCGAAGGCAGGAGGGACATCCATTTTGAATTTACCAAGGTGGTAAAGGAAACGGCGCAGCACTGCCGGTCGTATAGGAACTCCACAGAATTAGGTCGCCGGCTATGCAGTGGAGAGGTGCATAATGACCTGAAAAATTTTCTAGGAGTCTAGTCACTTAAATATTGCTTAGGAGTTTGCCACGGAAATATGTATCCATTTTCAGAAGTTTATTATATTAAGGATATATATTAACATGGTGGCTCTTGGTGTTTTGTGGTTCTGTGCAAGTGTACTGCTTGCATGTGTATAATGCTGGCCCTGTAGTTTTTCTCTATGGACATGGGGTCACGTGCGTCACTTTTCCCATGGTAAAAGTGACGCAGTGGCGGCGCAATGTTTCATTAATAAGGTTTTTTTTGTTTTGTGACTTGGCCTTTTACTTTTGAAAGCCTACTGTTGTAGGTGCATGAATTTTAACATGGGGAAAAGTGACATATCTGTGGCACAATGCTTTTATAAATGAGAAATTTTGTATTTATTTTTAATGGAGAGTATTTTGGGAATCTTATTACTTATGCTTGTTCAATGCTATAATGATTGTATATTGTGTAGGAAATAAGTTTGTAATAAGTTAATAAAATTTAATTTTTTCCATTTTTAGAGTGTTTGGTGCCTGTAAGGATCAACCTGTTGAAGTTATATATTGAGTGTATATATTCTTTTTTCAGGTGAGTTCCTTTTTATGCTTTGGCAATTTCTGTGGGTGGTGATGAAAATAATAAAGAAAAATTTGTAAATGTTTTGAACATGATTTTATGTTAAATTTTTCACATGTGGTTCTATCTGCTTATAGTACATATGTTTTTTGAGATGTTCTCCATTGACAGTTCAAATTATGTTTTAATGAGCTTGGGATATGTGATCTTTTGCAAGGAGTTGAGATTTAGAAATCATTGGAGTATAATTCTTTCAGGTTTGTTTTAATAATACTTGTGAAGTGCTCATTATTTTTAAAATCTTGTTGTATTGTGTTTGGCAGTGTTCCATTTTTAATTAAAGAGAGGTATTATGATATGGATCTAAATTTAATGCTCATTTTCCTGCATATCTGTGAATATACTATGTATAGGCACTTTTTTAAATATTAATGTAGAGTTTTATTATGAGGTGGTTGTTTATGGTAAGTATGACATTTTGCATATGCTAAGACATTGACATGGTGAGTATACTGTTGTAATATAAATGGAACTGTCTCTGTGGGAAGTAGTAATCTGTAAAGTGAATTAAATGGTTTGTATAGTGTGATCCTTTTCTTTAGAGTGCATATATTTATATTGGACTTTGTAGTGATGAAATAAAAGAAATGGGTCTCTAAAAATTATTATACAGGTAATAAATATTTCAAATATGTAGAAAATCTAAAAATAAATTTTACAGTGAAATGTCTTTTATCAACAGTAATTATTTAATTTTAAAAAAAGCACAGTGTCAATGTTTAGAGTTATATTGCCAATTTCTTTTTCAAAACAAGAGGAATGTGGTATCTTACAAATTATAGAGTTAATAAGTTAGAGATTATAAAATTATCTGTAGTTTAAAAATTAGTAAAGGTAGTTTTCAATTATACAGTTATGGACAAAGATATAATTTAGTCTTTATATTTTTTTAAAAGGAAAAAGAAGAATTTATTGAAAAAAATACAATGGAAATTTTTTTGGAAGAAAATGAAGTGCATTTTGAAATTATAAATGAACTGATGGAGGAAATATTAGACGCGGTTGTTGGAGAGGAAGAAGATGAAAATGACTATTTTATGGACATTTCATTAGATTCAGCATATTTAGAGCTGATAGAAGAGGAGGACAATGGACTTGAAGAAGTCCCTGATGAACTGATGTTAGAAGTTCTTTTAAATTATGAACTTTTAAATAAATAAAAAAAAGTGATAGCAAACCATTCGTGAGGATAGTTTTCTTGATATATTCGTCTATGAAGTGCTTCATGAGAGTGATAAGATATGTTCTCATGAAGTGTAAAAGAGATTGTAGAAAAAAAGATTAAAACACTTATGATGACCGATAGTTTTTGAAAACAGTGTACTGTTTGTATGCTTTTAAAAATTTTTTTAAAGATTGTCTATGAAGTTTAAAGAAATATACAGTGTGATAAATTTACAAGGAAAATTCACTACAGGATTTACTACTTTGTTCAGAGATTTTCTGTTATTATGTGTATTTTATTAAAAAATGAATGTGTGGTTTTAATTTGTACGGTATATGCTAGTACTGAACTATAATATTTGTTATTTTTGTGTCTTACAGGTTCACAATCTCATCAAAATTTTAAATTAAGATGCCGACCAGAATTGAAAAAAAGAAACTCTACAAACGGACGTACAGTTTAAAGAAGAAAAGTACAGAATTATTTTCAAAGACTGAGAGGACGGATACAAAGAAGAGTACTCCTGGTAAGCAAACTAAAAAGTTTTTCAAAAGGATTTTGGAAAGGAAAAATGTAAATATTGAAGTTCAGAAGGAGAAAACGATTTCATCATCTAAAAGGAGATCTGGAGTTAAACAAACTACTATTACTGGAATTAGGAAAGATGAAAGTCAGTACAGTAAAACCCGGACCAATCAATTTAGCCAAATCAGGAAGCGTATGTTTTACAACAGAGTCGTTGCGAATTTATTACAAAAGGAAAAAGTTTCTAAAAAAAGATCTGTTTTTCTTAAAAAAAACTATATATAGAGGCTTTTGTTGAGCGCGCATTTGAGACAAAACGAAAGTTATTTATTTTAATACTTAATAGAATAAATATTTTAAATAAGTCGATTTGAGTTTTCAAAAGTAAAAGTAAATGGAAGAGACATATAAATAGGAGTAATTTTTGTAAAGTGTTTTCTGGGAAGTGGATGCAGACTTCAACTTCTGAGCCATTTTTTAATGAAGAGAGTTACTTTCAAAGTAATGATCTGTTGCATGCAGTTGACACCACTGGTCGAGCGTATGAGGTGAAGGATGGTTGTGTTATTGAGAAAGAGAAAATTGTGCTTAGAAATGCAGAAGATGTTATGGCTAGAGAAGCTTTAGAGGGACGTCCTAATGCTCCTGTTTACAGTTGGAATTGTAGTAGTATTTGTAGTGTAAGACAGGATTCAATTGATTTCTTTCGCAATTTCTTACGTAAGTACACTAAAGAAAGTCTAAAGAAAAAAATTTAAATGTTGCAAGAATTAGATGAATGCAGAGTGCGCGAGAAAATAGGTCTGCAAGGCCATTCTCTGGCTTGTCTCTCTAAAAAAATATGCCAGAGTGGGTTTCATCACTTCTGGATGTTAGCAGTGCATCACACTAAAATGAGAAAATTAGTGAGAAAGTTGTACTATGCAAAAAGTCCAGCACTTAAACTTAAACAGTTAAATAGTGCTCTTTTGTATGGATGTGAATTAGATGTTAAGAAGATTTGTGCAGAAATTGAGGTAAGTTATTTTGGTCCCGAGGAAGATAATGCAGAAGGTGATATAATTATAGAAGGAAATGTGTTAGAAAATGTTGGGAATGTAAATATTGAAAAATTTGAACAAGAAATAATAAAGTTTAAGGTAATTGCAGGTGAGAAACCAAATTTTTCTTGTGTCTGTTGCCGACGCATTCATTACAAAAGTCAAACAAGGTTAGTTGATTTATATTTAAAAAGTGAAGATGAAAGTAATGGTCAATGGAAAGATTTTGCTACTTATTTGTTGGTGGAAAACTATTTTGATTTGGGTTTTGAGCAACGTGTTTGTAAATATTGTTATAATAAATTAGATGAAAATAAAATGCCTGCTAGAGCTGTTCACAATAATCTAGAGTTGGTAAATATTCCATCTGAATTGATGAATTTAAATACTTATTAGACGATTCTGATTCAATGTGTACATCCTTTTCAGGCTATTGTTCGAATGGAGCCTAAGACTGGTAAATTAAATCCTTCCGACTTACTAAGAGGATTAAAGGGTAGAGTTGTGTATTTGCCTCTTGATCTTAAAAAAAACATGGAAACAATTGGTGTTGAAAATGTAGAAGAGGAACCTCTAGTTATTCTAGTGAATGGTGTACCTACAAAGAGTAAGAAAATCTGGCAAGATTTAGTGGATGTTAGGAAAGTGAAAAAGGCAACGTTGTATTTAGTGCAAAATAATAAGTATTACAAAGATGTATACGTAGAACAAGAAGATGTAAGTGAAGAAGAGGATAGTGATTTGTGTAGTGCACAAATTGAAAAAGTTGATGTATCCAGATCTGAAGAAATTTATGAACATTACAGTGTTCATCCACTGCATTCCAAAGAAGCAATAGGGAATGCTATTGAATTATTTCAGATGAAAAAGGCGAAAGGAAATCCTATTAGTGTCTGGGAAGAAAGTTTGGAAGGTCGTTGTTTTCCACAGTTATTTCCTACAGGTGAAGGTACACGATATGATGATCGACCTATGCAGATTCCTGCATCTGAGTACCGGACAACAAGATTATATGCAGAAGATCCAAGGTTTCGCCAATGCATTCCATATCTGTTTCATCTTCTGTTTGAGAGTGACTTATCTGGTCTGTCTTATGCAGTAAATCATATCTTAAAAAGTGGTGTACATCTGCAAAATATTTCAGCAGAGGAATTTATGGATAGAGTGCATCAGAAAGATATTGTTTTGGATTCTCATTTAATTAATTTAATGGCTTGTCAGCGGGGTACTAATGAGTATTGGTACCGTCGTCATGGAGATTTGAAGTGCATGCTTAGAAACTTAGGAGCACCAACATGGTTTTTAACTCTAAGCTGTGCAGAGTATGCTTGGGAAGATTAAATTGAATTTCTTCGGGAGGCGAATGCAAACATAGAAAATATAAACTACAAGACACCTGGAGAACTGTGTTCATTAGATCCAGTTAATGTTTGCAGGTATTTTAATCATAGATTTGAAGCTATGATGTCTTTCATTACTAACAAGAAAAATCCGCCTCTTGGTGAAGTACTGGATTTCTTTTGGAGAAAAGAATATCAAGCAAGAGGTGCTCCTCATATTCATATGCTGCTATGGATCAAGGATGCTCCTAAATTTGGAATAGACTCGGATGAGACTGTACTGTCTTTTATTGAACAGTATGCCACTTGTGACATACCTAATAGTACCACTGATAAGGACTTAAGAGGAAAAGTGTTAAGTTTTCAAAGTCATCGCTGTGGAAAATATTGTCGGCGAAAATTCAAATCAAAGAGCAAATTTTACACCAAATGTCGCTTTGGATTTGCACGACCGGTACTTTCAAAAGGAAGAGTCAACAATTTGATGTCATGTTTGCGACATAATATCAGAAGGAGGTCACCTAAAAATACGTACAATTTAAGAAGAGGCGAAGAATCGAAATATATTAATGACTATAACCCAGTCATTTTGTCCATGTGGAATGCTAACATGGACATACAATATGTTGCAGACAACTCTATTGCTGTGGCTCGATATGTAATGTCTTACATCACGAAATCTGAAAAGACGGAACTGAAGGAGATGTGGGAAGACATTTCTCATGAAAAGAGCCTGAGCAAGAAATTATATACGTACAGTTTGAAGATGCTGTCTCATCGAGAAATTGGAGCATATGAATGTTGTGACAGATTATCATCAGCAAGTCTTTATGCGAAATCAAGGACTATTCTCTGGGTGAGTTTGGGCCTAGCAGAAACACGAAACCGTGTTCTGAAACCTGTGCAAGAAATTGAGTACTTAGCCCAGAAAGAACCAAACAGTACAGATATTTTGAAAACAAATATGTTGGATACATACTATCCAAATAGAAGTACTCTGCTTGAAAACATTTGTCTGTATGAAATACTTCAAAATTATACTTTTAAGAGAAATGTTACCGAGAATATTGATAAAGGTGTACATGCTGTAATTGGACATGAAGGATGTCTGGTAAAACAAAGAAAAGGACACTTGATAAATCATCGGAAACTGAGTTGTGAAACACCTGATAAAAGAGAATTTTACTATTTTGCTCTTTTGCAACTCTTTAAACCATGGCGTAGAGAAGAGGAACTACTTGGAGACTTTGATAGTTATGAAGATTCATTCAACGTATCTAAAAGTAGTATTGAATGTCCTGTTTTCAGCAATTATCTCCAAATGTTGAATGACGAAATAGAGCAAGAAGCGACAATTGCAGCAGAGATTGCTAGAGATAGTTCACAAGGTAGTCAAAGTTCGGCATCATTAAGTCAAGATCCACTGGGACAACCAATTATTCAAAATGAAGCAGTCACCGCCAT
Organism: Lissotriton vulgaris; assembly: GCF_964263255.1. Taxonomy (NCBI): domain Eukaryota; kingdom Metazoa; phylum Chordata; class Amphibia; order Caudata; family Salamandridae; genus Lissotriton; species Lissotriton vulgaris. The sequence continues at coordinate 1,800,582,213 of NC_141689.1, read as the reverse complement.
GGATGAGGTGGAAAGCGCAATGCAGGAAGGTCAACAGGAAGTAATCGACTTAGAAGAATTAAAGAAGCAGTTTAATGTTGAGCAAAGACAGATATATGATGAAGTGACAGAGCACATTGAGCATGGCTTTCGTCATGAGAGAAAAGATTGCTCATGTATGTCATTTGAGCCTATTCGATTATATGTAAGTGGAGAAGCTGGGACTGGTAAAAGTTTCCTAATTAAAGGAATTACTACATATTTACAGCAAACAACTCAGTCAACACTGTCGTGTGTTGTTACTGCTCCAACTGGATTGGCAGCACATAATATAAAAGGTGTTACTTTACATCGTTTGCTGATGCTGCCAGTTGAACATGAAAATAAATTACAATATCAGAAGCTATCTGGAGAAGCTTGTTTTGAAGTTTCTAGAGTCCTTAAAAAAATGAAACTTCTTATTATTGATGAAGTAAGCATGGTCTCCAATGTAATGCTTGCTTTTGTGCATTTAAGAATGCAACAGACACTTAAGACAGAGTATGATGTGTTATTTGGAGGTAAACATGTCATAGTTTTTGGAGATCTACTGCAGCTGACTCCTGTGAAAGGACAACCTGTATTTGAAACTGTTACACATGAGGAGACCAGAAAGTGCCTAGGCAGTATTGGAAATGTAAATATATGGTCACATTTCAAATATACTGAACTGATTCAAAATATGCGACAGGCAAAGGATACTAAATATGGAAGTATTCTTCAAGATATGAGGATTGGAAAATTAACTGAAGATGCGAAACACACTCTACAAACTCGATTACTTTCCAAGCTGTTTCCTAATGAAGATAATGTTCCTGAGAGAATATATAGTAAAGAGGTGGTAGATAAGTCAGTGATATGCTTGATGCCAACTCTGAAAGAATGTTCAGTTTTTAATGAGAAAATGTTGAATTTAGAAAATCAAGAAATTAAGAAACTGGAAGCTAAAGATAGAATAGAGCATGAAGGTAGTACTATTGTTTTGTCTGAAAAGTTGAAATTAAAATTGGATTCTCTTCAAAAAACTATATCTAAAACTGCTGGTTTAGAGAAAAATCTGTATGTATGTTTTAATTGTCGGATAATTTTAAGAAGAAATTTACATGTAGAAAGAGGATTGGTAAATGGAGCAATGGGTAATGTTGTTGGTTTTGTCAATTATACCAATAGAGATGAGATTGAATTTTTGAGGATAAAATTTGATGGGATTGAGGAAGTTCAACAAATTAGTCGATGTTCAACTCGTTTTTTGCTTGTGAAAGACTTATATGTCCGTCGTAAGCAATTTCCAATTTGTTTGGCATATGCAGTGACTATACATAAATCTCAAGGTTTAAGTGTAGATTGTGCTTTGGTAAATATTGGAAGCACTGTATTCAAAGAGGGCATGGCGTATGTTGCTCTATCGCGTGTTAGAACTTTATGTGGACTTTATCTAATTGATTATGATGAGACAAAGATTAGTGCAGATTAAAATTGTGTGAAGGAGTATAATAGGTTAAGAAGAGAATATGCTCCTAGTTTACCTCAATATCCTTTAATTGAAAGGCGTATAGTTGGTCAGAAAAGGAAAAATGAGGACAAATGTGCTGAAGTAGTCCAGAAACGACGAAAAAAAGATGTAGCTGTTGTTGGTAGCTCTAGCAAAACTGTTAGTATTGAAGAGATTGTTGGATTTAAGTTGGAAAATAGGTCTGGTGTCAACTGCTATGCAAATGTAGTAGTTAATGTTGTTTTCTTTCTGAAAAATGTTAAGGAACAGATTATAGAAAATCAGGAGCATACCTTTTGTCATTCTTTAAATTCTATATTTGAAACGTGTAGTAGTGGTGATAGTGAAGTAGCAAGTGTTTCGGAATTAAGGAATGTTTTAGACATATGTGCAGGAGTAAATCAGTTTTCTCAGAATATTCAGCAAGATTGTCAGGAATTTATTATGTATATGTTTACAGCTTTGGAAGATGAAGGTGTAGATATTGATAGTCTTTTTGGGCTTTCTTATAAATGGGAACATAAGTGTGATAATTGCTCATTTTTAAGTAGTACTGAGATACCCAGTGAAAGATTTTTATATTTGACATTACCAGACTGCAAAGAAGTGCCTTTTCATAAACTAGTTAAAGATGCGCATCAAAACATGGTCTGTTCTCAATGCAAGTCTGAAATGTTATCAACTTTATTTATCCATAGATACGGACAATATGTAATTTTAATGTTTCAACGATGTAGAGCTGATGGCAGTAAAGTATCCACTTTAATTAAAAATTTTGTGGCTTCTCAAGTTTCTATTTCTAGAAGAACATTTGTAACTGTAGCCATTATTTATCATGGAGGGCATTCTACATCATCAGGACATTATACAGCTTATTTGAAGTGTGCTAGTGGCTGGACACTTTGCAATGATAGCCAATTGACTTTTAAAAAACGTTTGCCTTTTGCCTTAAGTAACTCTTATTTGTTATTTTTGGAACCCAAATTTCAGTAGAATGATTTGCTGTAGGAATATGTATACTATAAAGATCTGAAACTTACTAGTTTATAAATATTATGTAAATGAGGGTGTAGAAATCTATAAATGAAATTTGTGTTTTGCATAGTGATAACATCAGGTACAAATTTACTTATTGTTTGATGGTATAAAATATGGTACAAATTTTGATTGTGAAAGTACAGAAAACAATAGATAAGACTAAGATTAAATAATTTTAGAAAAAAAACTACTTAACTCATAGTATTTGGCCACATGGAAAAATATGAGAGAAGAAAATGAGTACTTTTGAGAATTATTTAGAAACTTATATGGACGCAAGTGTTTGGGAGAGGTATTTAAAAGATAATGAGTTACCTTATACAATTTGGCCACGCGGAAAGGTATGAGAGATGAAACTGTGTCTTTCAAATACATATTTTTAAAGGAGATTGCTGCACGGGGCTTTGTTGAGATATCTTGAAAAATAAGTGGTATACTTTAATTAGGTTGTAACTGAGGAAGATGTAGTGTGCTTACTCAAGAAATTGCGAATTTGAGGAAAACATTTAAGACATGTTTTTTTCAGGTATTTATAATATCTATGCAGATTTTGTATGGGTTTTTTAAACACAATCATTTTGATTGTGTTTTTTTTTTCCCGCTGTTATATGATGATTAATATTGAAATCACTCTTGATAGTGAAAACCAATGTATTCTGAGAACAGCAAAAATAAATCATTTAATATGTTGTTTACTTATTTTGTTGCATTGCATTTAGAAATATGTATTATAATAGATTTTTTTTTTACTCTCCTCCACAGATATTATATTTATAAGGTAAGTTTAATTAATAATATCTGACAGTTTTCTTTGCATCTCTCTCATTGTTTTCTATTGTTTTTTCTTTAAATAATATACTTTATAATCTTATTTTTAATTTTTTTCCACAGGTGCTACGTTTTAATAAGAAATGTACTTTTTTTTCTTTTTATTAGGTAAGTATATATAATAAAGAAATGTTTACAACATTGTGTTATTTATTTCTCTATCCTTCTTAAAGCAATGTCATCTTTTATATTGAACACTTCCACATAGGATTGAGTGCATTGTTAGAAGGTATGCTTTAAAAGTGATTTAATAAAATGAGCGACATTTCACTGAGTGAGTTTAGCAAAAGTGATATATGAAAACAATGGTGCATATGATATTAAATGTTACATGGTGTTCTTTGCAGGACTTTAAATCCTGTGTTGCAGTTCCAATTCTGCCTCAAGATTAGGGGACTGGGGGGCTTAGTGGTACTTGTATGGTTATGATTGAGCTACTGCTTTTATGAGCCATGGTTCAGGTGTGTTTATGATAGAGTGGTTCCGTCATGGTTCTGCTTAGTGAATAGAACGTGTTAAGGAAGCACAATGTTAGTGTTGTGCATGCACAGCGGCAAGTTCATCACAAATGTTGTCCGTCCTGAGGACAGATGAGGCAATGCTCATGATGGAGCAGCTTTGTGATGAGTATGGAAGCATTTAACAGCTGTTAAAAAAACCTGAAGGGTTTCTATAAAGACGAGATATGTGTGTCATTCTAGAGCCCTGTATCATAAAGAAGTGTTCTTCTGAAGTAATACGTATTGAAAGTGGCTGACTGTAATTTATGAGATTTTACTCAGTGACTTTCTGGGCCATGTTGTTTCAAAACTGTGCATGTGATTGCTGCGTCAAGACCTACGCCTACTTCAATTTGAATATAGAGGTATATTATGAAGGGTGTTTATCTGTGTTTTTTTTGCTTTAAACGTCAAGAAAGCAGAGATAAAATTATGTCTGTATTACCTAGCTGCTGCTAACACCAGTTAGCAACACTTAGTAGAAGATAGTGAACATTTTGGGCCGCACTTTGCATGTTAGTTGCATTTATATCTAATGAGATGCAAAGTGGGCGTGCCAAGATGTTAGGGACTGAAAATAGTCTTTAACATCGCTATCTCTTATTACTAGCTTTTGGAGATATTTACGCTAAGCGTGAATATTTCTAAAAGCTAACACCTGCCCTGAGCAGTTCTTAGCCATGTTATCCAATGGGAGGTGGATAACATGGCTAATAGCATTAGGTCGATATGCATGATTAATGCTGACTTTTCTGTGATACTTATGCTTTGCAACGATTTTTACCGCATTTGCGTTAAACCTCATTAATACCAAGGTTTATTTGCGGTAGAAATCGCTACAGCGCTGCGGTAAATGTTTAGGGCCCGATTCACAGAACGAACTTAAGACAAAATCCTAAACTTACTACAATTTGGTATTCACAGAATGCACTTACTACTATTTGGCATTCACAGAATGCACTTACTACTTCCGGTATTCACAGAATGAACTTACTACTTTTGGGATTCACAGAATGAACTTACTACTTTCGGGATTCACAGAATAGACTTACGACTACTAACTTTACGTCCGCCGCCGGGCCGTAATTTACGCCGCCGGGCCGTATTTTACAGCACTTTGGCGGAATTAACGGCACATAATCGCGTTTTACCATTACGGGCCGTAATTTACGATTACGGGCCGTAATTTACGATTACGGGCCGTAATTTACGACTACTGGCCGTTGGTCATGTTAGCCAATGGGAAACACCCGGCCAAGGTCCACCCATCCCCCAACATGGATCAGCTGACACACAGCAGCCAATCCCAGCCAACAGCTCCATTTTGCCATGGTGCATGCTGCCACTGCCTACCATCCCCCACCAAGCTACAGCTGAAGCCAATTAACACTAATTGACCAGTACCACAAAACACATAACAGCACCACACAGTGAAGGAACAGGTTTGGCCACAGAGAGACTGTCAATACAACGCTTCCAGTGCAAGAGAACATGGAGTTGAGAAGGAAAAAAAATTTCACAGCAGAGGAGACCACCATGCTAGTAAGGCACCACAGCCGCCTATATGGACTACCAACATTCTGCACCAGTGGGGCACAGAAGCAAGAACTATGGCAGCAGATAGCCCACTCTGTCTCAGCCCTGGGGGTGGAGAGGCGAACTGCACATGACATAAAAAAAAAATGGCAGGACGAAAAGCAGAGGGTGAAGGAAAAATTCTCCAGGATAGAACTGAGCAGAGTCCTCCCTGCTGCATGCCCTGGACCCCGCATCCAGCTCGCCTCACTGGAGGAGGATATCCTGAGCACAATACACCCCCACTTGGTCCATGGGCTGCCTGTTAGTAACGTCCGCAACGTGGTACCAGGTAAGTGGAATGAAAAGAAAATGTGCATGAAGAGATTGTCTGTGTTACACTGTCATAGTGAGCATGGGAATTGTCCAAAGTGCATATAAATATATGGTTAGTCAGAGACTTATGTGTCACCCACTACGTAGCACCACAAGTCCCAGCATCCTTTGAATCAGAAAAGGCTAATACCCCCCCACCCTATTAAAAACATGTGCACAGTACTGATGCCATACATACACAAACCACCTAATTCAATAACTGTACATATTAACAGAAAATGTGCAATGACAAATGGAAATTTAAAATTAAGTTAAATAAATAAATAATCGAATGACAAACATTAGCAGGGAAGCGCCAGTACCAATGTGACATGCAATTCAACCCTTGCGCAAATACGGATGTGTCGTGTACATGTGGTGGTGCACTGTGGTGCAGGGATAGACAGATGTGTGTTGAATCTGATGGTGTCTAGGGGGGGCTTTGCTGAAGTTGTGTCGCAAGAGCGTTGCAACTCCAACAATGTCCATGCATTGCCCATACCTAACGTGCTGTGCCACTCCTTACATCTGCTTCAAGCAGCGGCCTCTGATAAGTGATACTGTGAAATCATGTATACACTGACTCACTTGGACGCGGCATATCCCAAAGGAGTGCACACCCTGCCTACCTCCAAGCTGACGTTGCACAGGGCCTCACAACATGACGATTCACCATAGTAGCGTCACGTTGCGAATAATCCTAAATGTGTTGTCTGTCGTACACCACCGTTTTGTCACATAAGTGATGCTACAACAGTGTAAATTCTTTTTCTAGGGGGTTGTAAACCTGCCACAAAATCTCCAAAAAGTACATCACCCTGTGCCAGCATAAATCACAAAGTAGATGGTGAGAGTATCCTCTGATGTGAATATGTCCAACACATATCCTGTTGTCCAATTTCCACTCTGCCACGCCATTACAACCCCAACACACCACTGCTCATACCTGCCCTGTCTGCGGCAGTTCCGGGCAATACTGTTATCACAAGACATGGGCAAATCCCCGAAACTTTACACAAGCACATTTCCCATTTGTCTACTTTTCTCTCTTCTCACCCATTGACACATCCAGCCAAAGCACAGACACCTGCAGTAGCAGAGGTCACCGCATCGCATAGGAGGAATCAGCAACGTACCGAGGAAGGCATGTCAACCACACTAACTGGTAAGTCAAAGTGGACAGGAGATGGTCAAAATGCATACATCGTCAGAAGACAACAGAGGGACAAATAGTGCCCAGCTATGTAAGTCAACCATTTGTGCTACATTTGCTGCATTACAATTGGAGTTGTCAATGGACATTCAGCTTTAACATATGACATTGTGAACAGCGAAAGACAAATCATAAAATGTCTTGGCTCATCATACCTTTGTAAATGTGGTCCCCAGAACGGGGAAAGCAATCCTGTAATCGATATCTACAACAAGTCAAAATGGTGTACACACCATAGTGTCATAGTGTTTGTAGACCTAATCAAGAAATAGCATTTGCACCGATACGGAAATGAAGACCAAACAGTGAGATACCAGTCTCTGTAGTATTGACTATGCATACACTGTCCAACTTCTAATCTTTCATACATACTTTATTCAGCACAGTCCACACAGCTGATCATGTACTGCGTACATTGGATGGATAATTTCCGGACATCAACAAAACACGATAGTAGACTTTACCTCTGGATTCGTAGGCATGTCATTGTGATATAGGTAGCATCAAGGTAGTGGGCCCAATCTAAGTTATGTGTGGGATCACTCATTACATAATGTATGACACACTTCTGCAACGGTGGTGACCATGACTGCTTGTGCCCGTCCTGTGCCAGAAATTGAATGCATCACATGTGGCAGCAGAAATGTAAAGTAGCTAAACAATCGTATAATTGTAGGTACAATGCAGTCCTCCCAGAACCCCAGACGCCCACTGACTTCTGCTAGGTTGGACTCGACATCTGTCCAGGGACCACATACTGGTCCGGTGCTGGGCCACGGTAAGTCAAACTTGCTGAATGCTTATCAATTTTGCCTTTCACCTCCACCGTATGTGTTTTACAACACTGTTATCCTGCATCACAATATGCTCACATAGGGCATTTGGACACATGGCCGATCAGACCCTGGTGGCAAATGAGATGCTGACACAAAATGTATGCCAAGTGTGTGCACAATGGACATACAATAGAACAATGTGTCATTAGAAACGTCCACAACACAACAGGCTTGCAAGTCAATGATATGCTAAATCCCTAGCAAAAGTAACATGGTCAAATCAATATGAAATTGGTATGGCTGAGGCACACACTGGTGCCAGTTGTGTACCTGTGAGATGGGTGTAGGGGCTGCTAAGGTGAATCTTCATGCAGTTACACCAGCAAAATGATTTTGCCCGAAGAGTAACAGGATAATCCAAATCCGGATGGGAAGATTCAAAGCTTCTCACCTCATCTGCAATGTGTGATCTAAACCAAATGTTGTCTTCTGCTTGCCTCCCATATTCACATGTATAGGTGAGTGTATGAAATATGAGGTTTGGATGTCTGCTGCACAAGACACTATTTGTTGTCATGTAAGTAGTACCATGATGTTGGAAATGGAGCATGGGAACAAAGAACACTCAAAGGATGGACATTAGTAATCTGTGTTCTCTCAATCAAAAATGAGCGGTGTGACCCCATGGGTAGGGAAGCACAAATGGACAACATCAGGCCCCTGACAATTGCACATCTCACACATGAACTCCTTTCTGACTTGTCAACAGATAACATTACACCCATGAAAATAGTCAGTCACAATGGTAAGGGTGAAATCAGTAACCTTCTCATACAAGTCCGTCAGTTGATGTGTCATCTTATTGATGTCAGTGCTGCATGGCTGTAAGCTTGCAAATGCTGCTTGTGAGCAGGTGCCCACATGTTAAGTCAATGAGCTACACATGCTGCACATCGTCCTTGATCATCCACAAATGGCTAATGAGAAAGTAATTTGATCTCATAGCTACAATCTGTTGTACTAAAATATGGACATGTATTTATCATCACAGGTGCTGACAGGATGAGACCACTGCAGTGGACACCATCCCGGGGGATGCATGACATCCTGGCTGCAGCTGTGAAACCGTCGCGCACATGTCCCTCAGGTAAATCGGGCAGGAGGAGTGTCAACAAGATGATCCCCAAGACACAACTAGGGACACACCTTAGTGAATGTACAAGACCTCCTTGTGCACACCAGACCTTACACCTACCTGGGTTATAGAGCAGCGCAGCCACAGGGGGGGGGGGGGAGTTTGGGCCTGTCAGAAGTTGGGGGGGAGGGTGGTTGATAGGGGTGGGGGAGGGGTGAAAAGTACAAAAGCAATCCACTACCTCCTGTTAATATGACCATGGACACTAAACTATGCAACAGGGAATGGACTCAGCGTGCTGGCAGTTTAGTCCTCTTTCTGGGGACTTGCCTGGCGGATTTAGGAGCGAAATTTAGTGATGTGCCTTTCCTGCTATGTATATTGCATATGACATGATGATTATGTCTGTATCATTAATTTGGTGTTGCAATAAAAACGTTGTCACAAAAAAAATGAGGAGTGTCAACAACTTAGATTACAAAGCCATGACAGAGATCGAGATACCCTTCTACATGGAATCAACAGTTGTTGATTAGAAAGTGAAATACAGACCAGGAGTGACACATATGCATGTCTGTCATTTGGTGAGGCAGATCGTTGACAATGTTGTTCCTACCCTCTACAGCTATGTCTACAACAACTATGAGGAGACAGGTGCAGCAGGATACACCAGGGGGGAGCGCGAAGGGACAGAGAGTTGTGACTGGAACTGGTGAGTTTGCTAGTGTCATGTAGATCTCTGTGTAACACCTCAGGGCTATGGTGTGAGCGGCCATTTGTGGTGGTACCCTAACCTGATCACATGATCCTCATCTGCTGATGCAAAGTGCAGTAAATACAACCCTGGTGTTGCTGCACATGTAATACCTGGTCAATCACCAATACAGTTGCAACCTCTGTGTTTCAGATGATGCTGAGGGAGAGGCTCACAGACCGACAACCAGTGCTGGCCGACCGGAAATCCGAGGGGAGAATCCCCTGATCCTCCAGGCAGCAATGTCGGCTGCAACTCAAGCCCAAGAGGAGGAGGATCAAGATCAAGAGGACGTTGTCTTTGAGGAGGATGATGAATACAATTTTATTGACTCCGGGGATGACAATACTGACGTCCCGGCCTCACATTCTCTGACAAGCAACGCCCGTCTGCCTCCTCTCAAACCATCAATACCACGGCATAAATCTAACCAGCCACGGCTCCCACACATCCACTCACAGTCATCACTCACTCACAGCCCTCACGTCTGGCACCCACATGGTAGTTCCCCTACCCACTCTTCCCTACACAGTTCATCCCTGCCATTCTCTCCACCATCTGTGGGAAGTACCAGCCCTGTTGTGGACCAGGTATCCCCTGGGAACGATTCTCCTGCCCACAGACTTCTACCTGCCAGCCCCCCTGTTGTTGGACCTCCTCATCTCATCCCTGGCAGACACCAGCAGAGGGGGCCTGCACATGACGATGGTGGCCAGTGGGAGCAGGACTTCTTCCGACAGCAGGCAGATGTGAGGCAGGACATTCGGGCCATAGGGGCTACCCAGTCAAACATTGCTGCGTCCCTGCAGGACATGGCCCAATTCCCTCAGGTGATGGACAGGGTGAGCCAAGCTTGGTATAGGATGGATAGCACTTGGCAGGAAATGTCTAGAAATATGAGAGACCTGATATCCATCCAAAGGGAAGAGAGTGCAAGACACCATGCCTCGGCCATGAAGATGATGGAGGCCATGGTGAGAGTGGTCCAAAGTCTACCTTCACGGCCAACGCAGGGAGGGGAACAATCATGTCGGCCTGTAGGACAGCACATCCCCACACCTGTAACACAAACTGCACAGCACCACAGCCAAGGTAAACAAACACACCCGCACCCTAAACAGGCACGCCCACCATCCCCACTACCTGCCCAGCCACCAACAACCTCTGCACAGTCACTCCCACCACCCCCACTACCTGCCCAGCCACCAACAACCTCTGCACAGTCACTCCCACCACCCCCACTACCTACCCAGCCACCAACAACCTCTGCACAGTCACTCCCACCACCCCCACTACCTGCCCAGCCACCAACAACCTCTGCACAGTCACTCCCACCACCCCTACTACCTACCCAGCCACCAACAACCTCTGCACAGTCACTCCCACCACCCCCACTACCTGCCCAGCCATCAACAACCTCTGCACAGTCACTCCCTCCACCCCCACTACCTGCCCAGCCACCAACAACCTCTGCTCAGTCACTCCCACCACCCCCACTACCTGCCCAGCCACCAACAACCTCTGCACACTCACTTCAACCACCTGATCAACCAGCCCTTGTCCAGCCACAGACACCTAATGTGCAGACACCATCGGCACCTGCACCTCTTGATCAGCCTGGACAACACCCACAAACACGAAGGCGACAACCTCAACCTCACCCCTCACCGTGTACCTCCCCCCCAATATTGCGGAAACGCAAACATGACCGCCATTGATATGGCCAATTTGTTTTGGGCTCCTTAGGAATATTTTGACAATAAATATCTACTAAAGTAATATCCTGTTGTGTACCATGTCCCTTCTGACGATGTAGGCATGTGTGTGTGTGTGTGTGTGTGTGAGACAGGTACAAGTGTAACACATCATAGCAACACGTTGTAATGTGCATAGCATATGACTTACTAAATATGTGTCTATATTTGGGAATAGACATTCAAAATGAAGGCAAACTAGTCAGACAAAGTATAATTCTGCAAAGTTCTTTATGTAGGGACACAAACAAACCGGCCGTTTGGAAGGGAGAAAGGAAAACAAATGATGATCTTAATGCAGAAGGAGAAGGGAACTTGGATTTGGGTGGGGCCAAACAAATATAATACGTCAGGTAGCGTCATGGGAACCAGTCTATTCACAAGGGGAAAAAGAAATCTTCGTCAAAAACAATGTCTCAGTCCAACAGTCCAGTGTCTTTCTGGTCATCCTCCAGGACCACAATGTCCAGATCCTCAGTGTCCGATGCAGGCACACGGCTGGCTGATGCAGGAACAGGCACCACACGGGAACGTGACACACGAGGAGTATGGGGGGAAACAGTGTGGGGCAACGGACAGGGGGACACATTGACGGTGGTATGGGAAGGCACTTGGGAGATGAAAGACATAATGGCTGTGTTCAGGGACTGGACTTGGGTGCCAAGGTTGTCCATAGATCGGACTAGGTGCGCTTGCATCGAGCGTATCTCCAGACACACCTGTAGCAAGATGCGAGCGGACATGTCAGGTTGACCCTCGACCATCCAACTCAAGTCCGCTGGCACAGCCACAGGAGGAACAGCACCGGCACTGGGGGGGGGGGGCACAGTAGGGATGTGGTGCCTCAGGTCTGGAGCGGATGGGTTCGGCTTGGCGGCTACGAGGAGGGTGACAGGTATCAGGGGATTGAGCTGGAGCCCCCGATGGCATGGGGGACTCTCGAGGTAGAAAGGGGCTGATGGCAGGCCCAGATTGAACGTTGCCCTGCCCCGGGGACACCTCATCGTGACCCACTGGTGATGTATGTGTGGGTGAGTGGCTATCCCCCGCATCATGGTCCGAGGTGTCCGCTCCTTCATCCCCCCCTTCAATCTCCACATCCTCCACCCGGGACATAGTACCAGTGTCGTGTCCTTCTTCATCCTGGGTGGGTGAAACCCCCTGGCCTGCAGATGTTGAGGGCTCCTCCTCCTCCTCCTCCTCCTCCTCGCTGCTGGAAAGAGGGTTTAGCCGCCGGCGGACTGATGGCCTACTTCTCCGGACTTGTTCCTGCGGATCTCCTGTCTCACCATCCGTGCCTGCAGAAGTGTAAGCAAAATCTTGATGTGGTGGTTGTTACATGCATGACGCTACACATACATAGAATAGCTTAGGTCCGAATTTGTTTATCTCTGATCACACTGTACAGTTATCAGGGGGTGATTTACAACTTCTGCCGCATCTCCTCTAATCAGCAGAGGTGTGTCGAGTTGCAACGCATCAGCCCACCCGTGCGTCACCCCTGATGGACCGCATGTACAAAGCGGCACACCGTGGCGCTTGGGTGGGCAGATGTGTAATGCATCCCCGGTGGAATAGCCGGGCTTTGCTGGAGTAGCGTGGCAAGTGCGAACCCGCCTCCAGCAAGGCTCAGGGGTGCACGATCGCTAACATGCTGCGGCAACCCTTACACCTGCTTCAAGCAGGTGCGTAGATTTGACTCCGCTTGGCCCTAATAGTGACTGAGTGAAATCTTGTAGTTTTACTCAGCCACTTTTAGGATGCGATCCTGCACCGTATGCGTCACGTTGTAATAATCCAGCAGCATGGCACTTTGTGTGCTCCGCCGCTGCGTCACTAAAGTGACCCAATGGTGGTGCAAAGAGGCGCAAGTGCCTTGTTGATCTGCCCATCAGTCCTTATGGACTAAGTGGTGGTTGGGAGCACACTGCCTCACAGCCCCAGCACAGTTTGCCCCTTTGCATCCGGGTAAATGCTGTGTACAATACTAACTGACTCCTGAATCATCAGTGTTTGCTGGGAATGCTGCCAAGTTCCTCTCAGGTCACAGTAACACTCACAGGCACACAGCAAACCCAGATGATTTACTTTGCTCTCTCTGAATCTGCTGCTCTCTACTGATGTAGCACTCATTCCAGGAACACGTGTCTAGGGATATACAGCAAAGTCAGCATCAACTTTGGTGTTTGACTCCAGATTATTCCAAAGTAAGTTTGGAATGTGTACTGCATTTACCAGGATGCAAAGGGACAAACCGTGCTGGGACTGTGAGGCAGTGTGCACCCAACCCCCATTCAGTCCATGCACTTGCATTACATGTATGCACTGTCATATGCTGATTTGAGTTTGACATGGACATCTCATGTGTGTCATTGTGGCTTGCGCAACTGCATTATCCATACCTCAACCTTGGCATTGTTGTGATGTGTGTGTCGTGTCACAGCTGCATGTGCCAGTTCAACTACAAGTCACCAGAGGAGAACATGAAGAGTCCAGATATAATAGATATTGGCCATTGATATGGATTTGCAGCTATTTAACATCTGGACAAGTGTCATCTGCTTTGTAGCATTGTATGGGACAAGACAAATGTGGGTCACACATCCACATGGGGTCTGGAGTACTCCTCTGGCTACATTGTGTGTCTAGCCTTTTGATGTCCCCACACATCTTCGACAATCCAGTGCTACATAGTGGCTTACTTAACTGACAAGGTAGTGCCGTACAACGCTGAACAGTGGTGGGCGGTTGTGTCAGCTACCTGTACATGTAAAATGTCATACAGGCCACTGAGGGTGGGACGTCTGTCAGTGGACACACCTTGCAGACCTATGAAGACTTGTGAGTGATGCAAGGATCTCACAATCTGTCTTGACTCCAAGGCACATGATGATCTGCCTCAATTGGAACACAACGCTGCAGGTGCAATGCTAATCACAACATCCAATCCCCTATGACCTGCCATGTGTAGACTGGACAGTCTCTGTACCATCGCTCATCCAATGCACACATCCGTTATGATTGACTTGGTTCGATTGTAGTGGTGCTGGCAGAGCAGAATTCAATATGGATGCATGAGTGTGGCTCATATACCCAGTTGTCATGATAAAACTACGACTCCCAAAATGCACTCTGGCCTGTAAAGTCCATATTCCACAGTGTGCCTCTTGAAACTTGGTGACTGCTGCTTGGACATGGAATTGGCTAATGGAGGCATGGGACACACAATGGTACAGCACTGTTTCACTCACATCCTACTCCCAGACTCATATTGCATATGATGCACTTACTAGGTCTATGCTGCTCGTGCTCCTCCAGCTGAGCATGGAGGGTCGGACACGCTGCTCGCAGGACCCTCCTGTATAGTGGTGAGAGGCGAGGACGATGTACATGGTGCTGGGAGGACAGGCCAGCCAGCTCCGTAGCCTTGTGACGGGCCCACCACTTCAGGTCGTCCCAGTGCTTGCGGCACGCCCTAGCCCTCCTGGTGGCCACTTCCACTGCGCTGCAGCGCTCGGCGATGATGGCCCAAAGCCTGCCCCGGGCTGCAGTGCTCAGTTGGTGCTCAGGGTCCCCATATAGCTGAGGGAATTTCTCCAGCACCCCCTCCACCAAGATGTCCAACTCCCTGTCTGAGAAAGGGGGGGCTCTCTCCTCCTATTCCTCAGCCATTATGGGGAAATAGGTCAGATGAGAGCAGCAGGATGCCTGAGGATCTGATCAGTGATAGAGGATGACTCAGAATGACCACAAAATGGCTGCCAAGTACTTCCTGTGATGTATTTCCTGTCTCCCACTTCATGTATTACCTTGCCTGTATGAAAGGATGTGTTCTAGTTTATTTTCGTAATTTACGGCCCGATTTCGTAGTTTCCGGTTCCGGGGCGTCGTTTACGCGCACGCGCATTACGATGCGGCACCGGAAATTACGATTTTGCGCCGTAACTCACGAAATTGACCCGAACACATTAATTCATACAGGAAATGTCATACAGGTAGTGGGAGACAGGAAATACATCACAGGAAGTATTTTGCAGCCTTTTTGTTTTCATCCTGGGCCATCCACATTCAGTAAACATATCCACTGCCATCCTGTTGTTCTGATGTAGGGGAAAGTGAAATGACAATGCAGGTGTGATTCATGAATATGTATCAATAGGGGGGACAGATCATTTCATGTCATTTATGCACTGACAGGGGGTAGGGGGCTGACTACATCCATCCCACTTTCCAATTCTCATACTTTGCATTATGGGACATGTAGTTCATATTGAGTACTCAGTATCAGAGTTGAATGAAGTGTTATGTAACATTGGTGTGGAGATGTGTGGATATGTCAGATACATATGGGGGCAGCTATACAACCCCTGTGTGCCCCAATTGCGCCACAGTAGCGTAACTTTAGTGGTGCAGCAGCGCTGCACCAACTCCATGCTGTGGGGTGTCTTCAACGTGACGCTTCTGTGAAATGTGTAATATTGTAAGGCCCTGCACCGCAGTTGTGCCTTCCTGCACAGGGGGGAGGCGTTCCAGCACACAAACGCCTCTGAACAGTGGCAGCGTGAAATGTACAAAATTACACTCAGTCATTTTCATGGCCATGCTGCGTCACAACCCTGCGCCTGCTTGTAGGAGGCCTAAGAATTGATGCAGCATGTTAGGCATCGGCTCGCCGCTTGCCTTGCTGGAGCTGCGTTGCACTTGCGACCCAACTCCAGTGGTGCTTCACCTTTATGACAGCATATGCTTCACGCTTCTGTCTATACTTGGCCCACAGCGCACAGCTTTGTAAATGCGGCACAGCCATGATGGCGCAAGGGATGTCTGCTGTGAGGCACAATTACTGGGGCATCCCTGCTGATATGCAGAGATGCAACTCTTATTGTAAATCAGATCCATGGTGCATGATTCTCCTATGACATCATCACTCACATTCTGGGCCCATCATTTGTGGGGGAGTCAATTCTGTAGTGGTCATAGGCCTGAGTATGCAACCTGTTGTGATTTGGTGACCCATCCTTATGAGGTCCAGGTATGTCTCTCAGGACATGTATTGTTTGTCATCAGCGTGAATAGTTTGTTTAAGGGATGTCCACTACGCTAATCGCTGACATGGGCACGTGACCTGAGGCACAATCCACCTATTGACTTCTGTCAGCAGCTGTGATATGCATGCAGTTAGTGTTGTTTGCAAAGTCATCTCAGGGTGGGATTTATGGACACTGTTGTGTCTGTCCACATTTCATCATTGACAACAGACAGCAAACCACATGTCCGTGACACCACAGGTTGCTCATGCAAAATACGTGGCAACAAGCTGATCACGGACTTGCATGCCCTGACGTCGGTCATGTGCAATAGGCTGGGCTCCCACATTCAGAGCTAGTCGAGGTTCGAGAGGCATGTGTAAGCCATGCATTAGGGCAATGTTGTGCAAAACACAACAGGCTAGTATGATCTTGCACACGACTACTGGGGAGTACAGAAGCACACCCCCTGTACGGTTGAGACATCTGAATCGCGACTTCAACAGACCAAAAGTGCGCTCGATGATGGCTCGAGTACGTATGTCTGCCCTATTGTACCTACGCTGAGGTACAGTGTTAGCACGCCTGTAAGGGGTGAGGAGATGTGGAGAGAGTGCATACCCAGCGTCGCCTGAGGAGGGAAGAAAGGGCAGCTGTTAACATGTCACTCTTTGACTTTCACAGAACATGATCTATACGTTCATACATGCACTGTCTGTTGGGCCATGTTTCTCATTGTACAATCGTTACTATTGGGGGGCATTCAGACATTTCAATGACGCATATCACTCATTTTCAGTGCTTGGTACTTACCCAGTAGCCACATGTTACCAAATTCTCCATCAGCCATACGCCGAGCAAGAGGTGACATGCGGAATATGAAGCTGTCATGTGTACTGCCTGGGAACGCTGCATGCACATTGATGAACCTTCCACTGGCATCACAGACTGCTTGAACATTGATGGAATACCATCTGTGTCTGTTGCAGAAGATGTGTGCAATGTGGCGGGGTGGCTGAAGGGCCACATGGGTGCAATCAATTGCACCCAGCACACGTGGGAATTGTGCAAGGAGATAAAAATCTCTTGCTGCCCTTTGTCTCATGTCCAGTGTATATGGAATTTTGATGTAGTTGGGGGCTCTAGCAGTGATGCATCTCAGTACCTGATGCAGGCACCGCGACTGGCTCGCCTGGGAAATGCCCACATGGTCACTGGTGACCCTTTGGAAGGACCCAGTAGCAAAGAAGTGGAGGGCAGAAAGGATCTTGAGGAATGCTGGTATTGCATGTGAGCAGCAGGTCACAGAGTCAAGTTCCTGCTCCCACTCACATACCATTTCCAAGATTACTTCAGGTGGGAAACGGTACCTGGCCCTTACATCCTGGCTGGACATTCCAAATGGGTTGATCCTCTGCCTATAGATCCTCTCTGCTCTCCTCCTCCTCCTCAAGTGGTTTTACCGCATGGCAAGGGGTAGTGCTACAAACACGTTCAGTGACATCCTGAAAAGGGATTGCTTGTGTCTGCTCTGCATTCATACATGCTGCAGGGCTGGGATTGGCTGCTGTGTGTCAGCTGATCCATGTTGGGGGATGGGTGGACCCTGGCCAGGTGTTTCCCATTGGCTATCCTGACCAACAGCCAGCAATCGTAAATTACGGCCCGTAATCGTCAATTACGGCCCGTAATCGTAAATCACGGCCCGTAATCGTAAATTACGGCCCGTAATCGTAAAACGTGATTATGTGCCATTAATTCCGCCAAAGTGCCGTAAATTACGGCCCGGCGGCGGACGTAAAGTTAGTAATCGTAAGTCTATTCTGTGAATCCCGAAAGTAGTAAGTTCATTCTGTGAATCCCAAAAGTAGTAAGTTCATTCTGTGAATACCGGAAGTAGTAAGTGCATTCTGTGAATGCCAAATAGTAGTGAGTGCATTCTGTGAATACCAAATTGTAGTAAGTTTAGGATTTTGTCTTAAGTTCGTTCTGTGAATCGGGCCCTTAGTCTCTAACCAAGTAGAAGGACTGCTACATACTTGAATATTGTTTAGTGCTTATTTTAATTGAGACCGTCACTGAAGTTCAACGGATCCGAGACGCTGTTCTTGTGCATCTTGGCGACTGCCAAACCTTTGTAGCAGTGAGAGTGAGGCCTCTCCAAGGGGCGCAGCGTAGCTCCTTTTGATGTTTATAATTGTAGATAGCAGGGTACACATGTCCGCGGAATTTATGGATGCTTAATCACAGTAGAGTGTACGTGCTGCTCTTAGCACCTCATTACGACACACAGGGGAGCCACGTTGCACAGTTGGAGATCAGAGACTTAGGAAATAAAACTTTATAATAGCAAGGGCTCTAAGCGATACAAATCGCCCGTTCTCGGTGTAAAAAATATCACCGCTATTGGTGGTATTTTCTACGGTGTTAGTGCTCGAAGGAGAACAGTAACATATATGTGAAAGAACATTCTGTAACAGGCTCAGCATTTCACATTATCGCGTGAAAACAAAAGTTTTACTCACATAGCAATAAGTCTCTTATAATTAAGGGACGGAGTGTATCTAGTGCTATTTACTACACTGCTATGTGAACGATGTCGAATGTTTCATAAGGGGAGGCTTTAAAAGTTTTTCGATAAACTGGTTTTCCAGGGAAGTGGGTGGAGTGTTTCGTGTAAATTGCAGAATAGAAACTAGTAAGAACCAATTGGAAGTGTTGTTTTAAAGTCACATGACTGCACATGCGTGTCTCGCTGCTTCTACGCGATATGTGGGTGCGCGCTCCCGGTCGCGCACTAAAAGAAAGCGGCGAGAAAATATCAGCTAATATGCTCTTGGAGCTCGTTTTGGTACAAAGAGTTAGTTCTGAAAATAACTTTTTTTTTTTTTTTTTTTGGAAACAAGTGTTATGATGCTTTTGATTTCTTAAAGTTGCTATGACATTTTTCAGTGTCTCATACTATCCAAATAAAGTGAAGAAATGTAACTTTTCTTGGAGCATTTATGACTCTCAATTTTGTGTTTAATTAGAATAAAGCTTTGCTCTCCGTATACAAGAAGTTTTCCACAGTTGTTGCATTTCATGTGCACGTTCGCCAGATATGGTTTCAAGTCCATTTTAGCACTTGATGGAGATACAGGTCGTCCACTGGAAGATGTGCTGGTTACTTCTGATGGTAATAGCGTGGCCTCCGTTTTTCTTGTGAAAGGTGGTCGCTCATTTTCTTCAGATTCGGAAGATGAATGAGGAACGGTAGCCATTGCAGCGAAGTCTTCAGGAAAATGTTCGACGTTGTTCTCTCTTGAGAGTAGAAAAGAAAGTGATGGAAGTGGGTGGAGTGCTGCGTGTAAATTCCAGAATAGAAACTACCAAGAACCAATTAGAAGTGTTGTTTTGAAGTCACATGACTTCACATGCAAGTCTTAGGTCCTGTACGCGATAGGTGGGTGCGCGCACCCGGTCGCGCACTAAAATAAAGCGGCGAAAAAACATCTCATAATATGCTCTTGGAGCACGTTTTGGTAGAAAGAGTTAGTTCTGAAAAGAACTTTTTTTTTTTTTTTTTTGGAAACAAGTGTTATGATGCTTTCAATTTCTTAAAGTTGCTACCACATTTTTCAGTATGTAATACTATGAAAATGAAGTGAAGAAATTTATCTTTTCTTGGGGCATTTATGACTTTCAATTTTGAGTTTAATAAGAACAAGGCTCTGCTCTCCATACAAAAGAATTTCTCCACACTCGTTGCATTTCATGTGCACCTTCGCAAGATATGGTCTCAAGTCCATCTCAGCACTCGATGGAGATACAGGTCGTCCACCAGAAGATGTGCTGGCCACCTCTGATGGTAATAGCGTGGCCAGGGCTCTTGTCGATGCTTTTGCATAATGCTCAGGGTGCCTTTGTTTAACATGCCGCAGCATGGTGTGTATAGAAAAGGAATATTTTCTATTTGGATTTCCCCTTGAGAGCTCCGAATTGCATATCGTGCAGGTTATATTTGGCGCATTCACTTTCTTTTGATCTTCAGGATAAGTAAAAAGTTGCCAAATTAAAGATTCCTTTTTTCTTCTTAACGGTGGTCGCTCATTTCCTTCAGATTCGGAAGATGAATGCGGAAGGGCAGCCATTTCAGCAAAGTTTTCCGGAAGATGCTCGACGTTGTTGTCTCTTGAGAGTAGAAAAGATTGTGAGGAAAGTGGGTGGAGTGCTTCATGTAAATTCCAGAACAGAAACTACTAAGAACCAATTGCAAGTGTTGTTTTCAAGTCACATGACTTTACATGCGCTTCTTAGGACGTGTAGGCGGTGACACTATCTAGTTACGAACGTGATTTGGAAGTAGCGATGTTCTTTACTGAAGTTTAAAAACGTGAAAAGAAGTGAATTCAAACACATAGGTATTTCACATATTTTTAGAGCTCGATTTAAGTATACAATAAATAAATTATAAAAGCTTTTATATTTTTTAAAAAAAATATTAAGGTGTGTACAACCAGTCACGCCCGAACGATTAAAAAAAATTCGGCTCCAGTTAATTAAAAGGTTTATATGAGAAAAAAAAGCCTAGGTTCAGTGTCTTAACGTTCTATAAGTTCTTTCATTGGTCTATGAAGAAATTCATTAGGTTTAAATTGGAAACCTTTCATGAAATAAATAGGTGGGTGGGTGCACTTGGTTGTGCATGTAAGATTGGTATGTCGATATTTATTTCAGGTATATCTTTCATACTTAGGAACTAGCATGCAAAAAACCTATGAAATTCACTGAAAAAACCATAGGTTTTACACACGTTATAGTTAGGAAATAGCATTTGAAAAACCTATGAAATTCACTGAAAAAACCCTAGGTTTTACACACGTTATAGTTAGGAAATAGCATTTGAAAAACCTATGAAATTCACTGAAAAAACCCTAGGTTTTACACAAGTTATAGTTAGGAAGTAGCATTTGAAAAACCTATGAAATTCACTGAAAAAACCATAGGTTTGACACCAGTTATAGTTGCAGCAATTCAGGATTCCATGTTATGCAGCCTTATTAGGCAGAGTCTATTGAATCGCGATTCATGTATATATGTATTTACGTGTGTACATTGGTTTGCTGCATCACAAAGCACCTTATCTTTGGTGCAACTTCAATATTTTACACTGTTTACCTGTTCATTTTGGTATGCCCATCCAGGGCGTTATCACGTAGAAGGACTTATTACGCCCATCATGGGCTTGATCATTTTGGCAACCCTTAATATTAGCGCGGGCTCTGCATTTCATGTATATATGTAATTAGATTGTGTGGATTTAACCGATAATCTTTAACTTATTTGCATTTTGATACACCATTCCATAATGGCGGCTTCATTTGTAACCATGTATATAGTCCTTCTTTGCTTTTTATTGTAATAGCGGAAGTAAGAGATTTTTTGATTTAAACAAGCTGAAACGCCCTGCTCTTTGCATATCTTGACGAAGCCCTCTGGCGAAACGCGTCGTATGCTGTAAAGTTCCTCCATTAAATCCTTGTGGAACTACCCCCTGCGCGTGCTGCTTTCTTTACGAATTTAAGGTTCGTGGATTTACTGTAGCTGTGATATATATATATATATATATATATATATATATATATATATATATATACTAGCAGCCCGCCCCGGCGTTGCCCGGGGCAGAAGGGGCTGGGGGCAGCATCGCAGCAGGAGAGGCGCAGCAGAGTGGCCGTTTTGTTGGTCCTGTCCGCTTCTGCCCACGCATTGTTTTCCCCGACGTCCCGACTTTGTGGAAAAGGCTTTCTGAGCACTCAGTTTTCATGGCCGCCGCCCGTGGTAGGTCCTGGCCGCTTCTGCCCACACTTTGTTCCCCCGACGTCCTGACTTTATGGAAAAGGCTTTCTGAGCACTCGGTGTTCATGGCCCCCACCCGTCGTAGGTCCTGGCCGCTTCTGCCCACGCTTTGTTTCCCCCGACGTCCCGACTTTGAGGAAAATGCTTTTTGAGGACTCAGTGTTCATGGCCCCCGCCCGTCCCTTGGTGCGCACCCTTGGCTGCTTCACTAACCTCATCCGACGCTCCTCCCCGCGCTGCAAGTTTACCGCTCCACTGCTCCTCCGCTTCTCGTCGCTCCTCACCACTTGTCCGCTCGCCGCTCCTCCCCGCCTGTCCGCAGCTCCTCCCCGCACTCATGTCGGCGGCTCTTCCTCTTGATCCTGAACGCCGCTCCTCCCCGCGCTCCCGATGTCATCACCCACGTCGCGGCGGTTGCTACTTCCAAGGGACTACTTTTTTTTTATTCGTAAATTTTTTTAAAGAACGTGTATTATATAGCCTATGTCCTTCTGCTTGCCGTGACGTTTTCAAAGATGTCTTGGGGGTTTGGATTGGTGGTGTACTTTGAGTTTACCTGGCTCAAACGACACAGTTCCCTCTTTATAATAGTAGTATATATATATATATATATATATATATATATATATATATATATATATATATGAGAACACAGGTTTCCCTCACTAAAGTTCTGCGTACGCGGACACAGCCTCCACGCCAACCACAGGAAGGAAAAGACGAACCACCAATCTGGCAGGCAAATAGTATTTATTTTCTTGCAGTTCACACAGCCATTTGTCAGCGACGCGTTTCGAGCACGGATGCCCTTGCTCACGCTGCTATGCAAAGAATAAAACAATCACAAGCCGTTTTTAAATGCATGTCACCTGTGTAAGTTACCACCCCCTGGTGGCAACCTTCTATATCACGTGATAAACATAAGTGTAGAAAGACTATCGCTGCTTTGGAATTTTTTCTCTAAGCACACTTAGAGAAGGGGGACAGATGTCAGGTTAAATCCAGAATTGATTAACAATGTTAACAAATAGCACAAAATAACTGGTTAAATCCACATATGTACAGAGTAATTCATTATTGTGTTAGCATACAAAGCACGTAATATGTACAAAAGTGCAAAAAGGCATCAAGACCATAGTATAGGTGTGCAAAATATAGCAAAGTAGTCTTTAGCAGCAAATAGATCATAATAAAGTGCATATGTGACAGAAAAGTGCATAAATAGTGATTGCGACGAAAGATGAACGACGTCTATGGAAGTACATGTCAAGCCACCAATACCACCAGAACAACGGAAGCCTAAGCAGTAAATATAACTGAATTCAGAGCCCTGAATTAAAATAGGTCATAAATACATAAAGGCAATCGATGTCGCGGAAGGTAAAAGCAGTATCAAAAGTGTAGAAAAAGTGTTAAAATAGTGTTAAAAAGCTGGTATCAAAATTTCTTATAAATATAGCAATATCTACAATCAATTTAGACAGAACAAATAATCAAAGTGCAACGAGCAGTTATATAAAGTGCTATACACAGTGCGAGACTCAACACACCAATATCAGTATAAAGCAATATGGTATTACATTGGTTCAACAAGGCAGGGAAATAAACTCAAATTGCAGGGTACATAAATAGGGAACCTAACTTATGTACCCCTAATCGGCTGAAGGACGCTGGTGTGAGTAACTGGGTAAAAGATGGGTATACATAAATTGGGACATCACAAATAGGGAACCTAACTTGAGATGTCTGAGAGCTTACAGAGTTGTACTAATAGACTGGAAGAGAAAAATGCCTGGAATGGGATATTATTCTAAAAAGTATATATATATATATATATATGTATATGAAGAAAAGGTTTCCCCCAGATGAGGCTGCACTCACAGCAGGTAAGTGATGATCAGGGCGAGTCAGGTTGTGCCAATGGCGTCTTGCAGTCTGTCGCGTTTCAAGCATGCGCTCTTTCTCAAAGAAAACCTGCAACCACTAGCAATGACGATTTTCAGATTCTTCCCTTTTTATTGGCAGCACAAACACGCTCAGGTGGCCATATCCACTAGCATTAAGGGACTGGAAGTCCGTACAACATTCATCCTAAGTGGGCTGCTGGTAAAATACAAAGTTTTGGCAAAGCGTTCCGGTTAACAAACCAAGGCTCTCCCCAGTGTCAACGATCACCTGCTGTTCTGATCGTGCAGACATTACACCAGCAGCGGATCCGCCCTATCAGCGGCGGTACCAATTACAACTCAGTTAAAGTGGTGATAGGTAGGAAATATTATATATATTTTCTATATATTTTTATAAATCTCAAGGAATATCACGCTACTACCAAGGAGCAACCACAGTGTTTATATTTTAAAAAGAAAGTCCTATATTTATGTAAAACGATAAAAAACTGTAATACACTATATTTTCCAAATATGGTGTGCTACAGTGTTTTTTTGTGTGTATATATTTAACCCTTTATATAAAAGTGTATGTAATACTGCGTAAAAAATGTGAAATTACAGAACAACATTTACAAAAAAAGTTCATTTATTCACAAAAACTGTACTTACTAGGTATTTGTGTGTATCTCTGTTAACTTTTTAAAGAATATATAAAAAAATATAAATTAATTTGCCTACCTATTAACACTTTGATAAAGTGGTAATAGGTAGGGAATAATAATAAAACCTACTACTTACCTATAATTAAGACCCTAACCCAGAACACAGGTAACATGCGTATGTCTGCCTTTTAAATTTGTAAAGGAAGCCATTAGACAATTATATACTGCCTTTTCATCGAGATGTTCCACAATATACAGCAAAGTTAATGTGGTATATCATGCCACAATATATAATTATGGGCCATATGTGTTATTGATATGACAACACTCCTCTGTATTGTGTCTTTTACTGATGCTTGTTTTCAATCAAAAGAATTGTTTAAAAAAAAAAGGGCCATATATATTACTGTATTGCGCTACCCTTACGTCATGCATAGTGTTGTGTGGGCAACACAAGACTTAAGTCACATTTACAAAACACAAGGCCACGATGCTAGGTGCTGTGTTGCTTGCTAAATCTGGAGAAATGCAGAGCAATGCCCATCACTGTCTTGCGTTAATCTTCATACAATATTGTACATTCCTGACAAATTTAATCTACATCCCTACACCACTCCACAGCACTCCACTGTATGCCACTCCACCGTACATAACTACACTGCACGCTACTTCACTCAATGCCACTCCGCTCCACACCACTAATCTATGCTATTTAACTGTGTGCCACTCCACCCTTATGCTATTCCAGTGTATGCTGCTCCATTCTATACTTTCCCACCCTATGCCACTTTGCTGTACAACTATCCACTCTGAGCCACTACACTCCAGTATACGCTACTTCACTCTACGTTACTCCACTGTCCACCACTCCACTCTACTTCCCTCAACGCAATACACCTGTATGCTACTCCACTCTACACCACTCCACTCTATTCCTCTCCACTCTATTCCTCTCCTCTCTATTCCTCTCCTCTCTATTCCTCGCCACTCTATTCCACGCCACTCTATTCCTCGCCACTCTATTCCTCGCCACTCTATTCCTCGCCACTCTATTCCTCGCCACTCTATTCCTCGCCACTCTATTCCTCGCCACTCTACGCTTTTCCACTGTAAGCAACTACTGTATGCCACTACACTGTATGCAATTCCAATCTACTCCACCCCACTCCTCCCTTTGCTATTATGCTGAATGCAACAACACCGCACCATTCCACTCTGTGCTATTCCATTCTACACCACTAAACTGTATGTTACTCCAGTGTATGCCATTCCACTCTACGCAACTCCAGTTTAGGCAACAACACTATACGCCACTGCACTGGCACTTGAGTGTATGGTACTACACTCTATGCTGCTCCACTTTGTGCTGTTCCATTGTTTGACACACCACTCTAAGCTATTAAAAGAGGACTTGTTGCTATTTTACAATTGTACCATTGTATACTACATGCTCAAGAAAAATCTTTAAGGAGTCTTATGGCCTTGGAATGTTTCCTACCTACTATAAAGACTAGACCATGTTTAACTAATATTTTAACTGCACTTCAGCACTTTTCTTTGACTATATTAAATATCCAGAGTATGAGTTATATTCATAGGGTGTGAAGATGCATAATGCTATGCAGGCTGAATGCAGTTTAGGAGGACAGAATATGCACTTTATGTCATAATGATTTACAGACCACTGAACATGCTATATTTGTTTTTCCCACTTTAAATGTTTATCAACAGATATTATTAAAACCACTTTTTAAAAAAATTGCATTTTAACAGCAACAGCTGCAATGGAGATGATAAATCTCCCAGTGAATGAATTATGTGTTGTAACATTTTTACCATTTTTAGTTATTTTTTAAAGTTATATTAATAGATGTAATTGTGTATATTGTAGAGCTCATTGAAAGATCTAAATCTATAATACCTTGAACCTTTATGTCACTCCACTGTACACTACTCTACACACCCCCACTGTACACTATATCACTAAATTCCACTCCACTGTACGCTATTCTACTATTTGCTATTGCACTTTACCACACTTCACTGTATGCCACTTTACTCTATGCTATTCCACTCTACACGACTCCACTGTACATTACGCTATTGCACTGTATGACACTCCACTGTATGCTACTTCACTCTAAGCTATTCCACAGACTGCCCCTCCCCTGTTCCCTACTCCACTTTATGCAATTCCAGTGTACACAACTCCATTGTATGCCGCTTTACTGTACACTACTCCACTTTACACCAATCTACTCTGCGCTATTCCACTGTATGCAACACATTATGCCGTTTCATTCTATGCTATTTCACTCTACCCCACTCTAGACCACTCCAGTGTATGCCAACACACTGCATGCCGCTCCACTCTGTTCCACTGTAAGTCACTCAACTGCACACTAGTCCACTGTACCCCAAGACAGTTTAGCCCACTGTACCAAACTCCAATGTATGCCACTTCACAAAACTCTACTCTATAAAACTGCACTTTATAACACTCTACAACACTCTATGCCACTGTACAACACCGTACTAAACTTTATGCCCTACACTATTCCATTGTACAACACTACTGAACTCTATGCTAATCTTTGACACTGTAGTCGACGATATTCCACTGTACAACACTCAAATGTACTGTATGACACGCCACTCTAACATACCCCACTCCACTCTATAACACTTTACTCCAGTATACGCAAAGCCACTCTACTCCACTCTATTCCACTCAAAACTCTAGGACTAATTCACAAAGGTAAACTCACACTTTTGCGTAGGCTTACGAGTGGAGTGTTTGCTCTTAACAAATTAATTTTATGAATAGCATCTTTAAAAGTGTGGAGGTTCAGAACATATTAAAGACAAAATTGTTCTATCTTTTTATATGCAGAGACTCCGCAGTCATAAAGATACTACTATCAAAATACCTTTGTGAATAGAATACAATCGTAGACTTACACAAAAGTGTAAGTTTACCTTTGTGAATCAGGCCCTATCAAATTATACTGTACAACACTGTCTTTCACTACACCGTACAACATTGTATTTAACAACACTCAGTTAAATGACACTCAACAGTACGATTTAAATGACATTTTTATTAAAAAATAGAAATCATTTTTATTGAATGAAAAAAATAAAAGGCTAAAGCTAAGCTATAGATAGATCAACTTTATTTATTCTTCCTATTCAAACCCAACTTAAAATATAGCAATTTGAGAAATCTAAAGGTATAGTTATAACTTTAATATATAATTTAGGCAACACTAGTTATAACTTTCATTTTTAATCTACATACCACATTCAATTTATTACTCCATTTATCCTCCAGCTATTTATGCTCCAGCTAACCCAATTGGTGCAAACCGGCACGCATGCGGCCGGTCACCTACTGGACCCGGTCTTTAAAAACTTAAGCTCCTGCACAGTATCTCTGCCCGTCCCTCAGGTCTGGACTGATCATTTTCTGGTCCCCTTTACTCTGCAACTTCTAGTCAAAGGGGAGGCTCTCTGTCCCGCCCCCACTCTTAAGCGCCCCTGGAATAAGCTTGACGCAGGCCGCCTCGCGACCTGGCTGGCTAGTCACAGGCCTCAGATGACACAGGATATTGACCTAGCAAATTCCGACTTCAATGAGTGAGTATCTGCTGGGCTGGATAATTGTATCCGGCCAGGTTAGGAGGGAAATTTTGTGGGCCGTCAAACCCTTGGTTCAACGACTCCCTGGTTATGGCAAGAAAGGGCTGTAAGCAGCTGGAACGAGCATGGAGGCTCTCCTACGATCTAGCGGCAAAAAGGAAATATCGCGCCGCGATCCAGCACTATCATAAGCTTATCCACCAAGACTGGGCTAAGTTCGTGGCCGATAAAACCCTGTCCAGCTCTAATCTGGCTAAAACCATCTTCGCTGTTCTAAAGAAGATGAAAAACGGAGGAGCCATGGAAACCTCTATAATCTCGTCTAATAAACAGTGCACTGAGCTGGCCGCATTCTTTGTGAATAAAGTTGACAATATCTATCAGGGGCTAGCCGCCCCCCATCCACCTCAGGGGGGGCCTGAGATGCAGACTTCGGGATTAAGGGGTACTCATTTCTTGGCCTCTCTCCCGTCTTTGACGGAGCCCAAGTATGAGGCACTGTGTTCTAAAATCAAATCTGGCTCTCCAGCTGATCCCTTGACGCCGAAACACCTCCACCAATTCCACGCATGCCTTGCTCCGCTGAATTTTAACTTGGTCAATCTTTCTTTGACTTCTGCATCCGTCCCTAGGGCCTAGAAACACGCCAAGGTTATTCCTTTGCTAAAGAAGCCCACGCCCAGCCAATTTCCGCCCAATTTCCCAACTGCTCTTTCTGGCCAAGGTCACCGAATCACATGTGAATGCCATACTCTCCAGGTTTGTGGAGCAGAATGACATCTTTGACGTGTCCCAACATGGCTTTAGGGCTCGACACAGCACGGAGTCGGCGCTACTGATGGTCACGGAGACTATCCGGGCGACCTTGGATGTGGGAGACTCAGCGGCCTTGGTCCTGTTGAACGTAAGCGCTGCCTTCAATACGGTCTTCCATGCGATTCTCCTGCGACGCCTCCTGGATATTAGCATCAGAGATCTGGCCTTGGAGTGGCTTTGGTCATTTTTGGCAGAAAGGTCTTTCCAAGTGCATGTTCCGCCTTTCCAGTCACAGGAGTTTGCCTTACGCCAAGGTGTACCGCAGGGATCAGTGCTAAGTCCCCTATTGTTCAACATCTACATTCAGCCTTTGGCCGTATTGGCAAGGGATAGGGGCTTGGCACTGGTATCGTACACTGACGACACCCAGTTGGTGAGCGCTTTCTCCCAAAAAAAGTCACAAAGCTGGTGAGGTTTAAGGAGGATCTTGCCGCTAAAGCGGACTGGATGGCAGCGAACTGCCTGCAGTTGAATGCTGGCAAGTCCGAAATCCTGCTGTTCGGAATAGACAAAGGGATGTGGTCCGAGAGTTATTGGCCGGACCAGCTGAATCTCGCTCCAGCTCCCAAGGAGACCGTGAAAAATCTCGGCATTTGGTTCGATAGCGAACTAACTTTTGACGCCCAATCGAAAGCTGTGGCCGGATCGTGCTTTGGCGCTCTGAGGGGCTTGAAACCTCTATTGGGTTTCTTCCCCCCGAAAGTAAGCCAGCTCATCCTACAGGCGACCATTTTGTCGCGACTAGACTACGGGAACTGTCTTTATCTAGGCGCAAACCAAGCCAGCGTTAAGCGCTTGCAGAGGGCACAGAACGTGGCTGCTCGCATGTTGCTGGCTCTCCCCTCTACCTGCTCAGTTTCCCAGGTCTTAAAGAAGCTTCATTGATTGCCAATAGTAAAGCGCATCCAATTTAAGACGCTTTGCTTAGTGCATAAGATCCTATCTCCACAGGCTCCCATGGGCTTGAGGGGATTGCTGCAGCCCTATACCCCCTGTCGCCCTTTAAGATCTGCCACCGCAGCACTTGTATGCACTCCGCGTATCCAGAGAGCCAGGGCGGGTGGTCGTTCCTTCCGCTGCCTGGCTGCGCAACTTTGGAACTCGTTCCCCGGGTCAATCAGAATAATTCAGAACCATCTTGCGTTCCGGAAAGCCATTAAGACCTGGCTTTTCCCGGCTTAAGGCTGGTTGCTGAGGTTAATGTCCAGGAGTTGTTGGTCTGCGCTGGAACGCTCCGTTGCTGGGGCAGCTATGCGCGTTACAAGTCTAACAAATAAATAAATAAAGAAATAAAATTACAAATTGCACACCTCCCTACAGTTTTGTCATCTCATTTGCCATACTAAATTACTGATAACTCGCCACTCTACTATGCACTGTGTGCTCTGAAATCATGTCATTTCAGATGTCATAAGTGTTGTTATTAATGCTATAATTTCGGCTGCTCTAAAACATGTAATATAAAAGGGAGAAACAATTAATGGAAAAGGGGCAAATATACTTAATATAGGGTGTGGAGTGAGGTGAAAATAATGTTTAAGGACGTGCCCTGTATTGTCTTGGTGATGCAAGGGCAGCAAAAAGGCTTAGTAAATCTTCCCCTTAGGTTCTAAATGTACACTTATAGTTTGCATGCAGCTCCTTGATGCAGGTTCATGACTCATTAAGCTATATCACAAAGACTGTAGCTTGTGTCTTGCAAGTAAAAGAAGAATCTCGGCAACAAAGCAAAAAGCATTTGAACTGTTAGCATCAAATACAAATCTGTAATGCAAAAAGTTGTGTGTTATGTGCAGAATGCTATGCTATTTTATGATGAGTTCTGCCTATGACTACACTGCACACACATTTCTCCAGTAAGTAGTTGCAAATTATCTTACCACTATGATACACTGAAACTTGCTGTTTACACAAAGATCTGTGCAGCAGGTGCTTTAACCCCACAGGTGTTTTGGAAAGCGAAGCCTATATGTCCCCATTCAGGTGGGATACAAATCCATCAATTTTGTTATCTTGCAATTTCATTATGGAAGGTCATTTTTTTTAATGCATAAGTTGACTGTCAGAGCTAACTCCTCATGCCTCTGCCCCTCCTTCATTCTTAGATGCCACAACTCATAGATCATACGTCAACATTTTAGAACAGGAACGTGGGAGATTTTCGGGAAATCAAATGGGAGAATGTATTTTGTCATTTGATTTACATTAAAGCAGATGCAATTTCAGGCAGGAGACAGCCAAAATAAAGACGTTTTTGGTTTCCAAAATGGGGAATCACCCGCCTGAATCGAGTTAATTGGCATGGTAGTGGGAGATGTTCGGGAAAACAAACGGGAGAATGTATTTTGCCCACTGTTTCACATTAAAGCAGATGCAATTTCAGACAGGAGACAGCTAAAATAAACCATTTTTGGCTTCCAAAATGGGGAGTCGCCCAGCTGAATCGGGTCTATTGGCATGTAAGCACAACTTGACCATCAGTTTAGGGGATCCTGAACTTTGTTTACATTTCCAGCGCTGTTTAAAAGGGAAAACTACAAGTTCCACAATGCAATATCTGTATTACTACACAGAGCCCTCAGCACGTGTCACTATACAAAGGAAGTGTGCAATGCTTCTGTCTTTGTTGTCCCCATGGTGTGCTGTTGTACCCATGAAGTGCTTTAAAGAAGCCATGAGAATATTTCAAGAATGAAAAGCTAAATGTAATTGTTTGTTTTCCTCTGGCATACATGCTAACAGATCTGATTCAGGTGAGAGACTCACGATTTTAGAAGTTCAAAAGGGCTTTATTGTACCGGTCTTCCGGCTCTGCTACAATATAAATCATTGAGAAAATGCATTCTCAAGATTTTGTTTTCAAAATCTTCCACTTTCCTGTTGTAAAATGTTGGAATGCATGCCCTTTTAAAAAAAATGTATTCTCTTTTTATTCTACACCATTTTCTTTTGGTATTCTCTTTGTTTTGCATATTTCCTTCCAATCACTGGCACTGTTGTCTCTATTTGTTTGCCTTCCTTTCGGGTTCATGTCTTTCTATTTCATGAAAAGATAATTTTGTATTACAGTCTTGTTATATTCCCTCATTTTCTGTTTATTTTACATTTTATTATCTATGTTTTGATTTCCCATGAGGTTGTCAATGCCTGTGATCATTGCGGATGCAAGGTAAACAAATCAGGCCAGTTCAGTGCTTTACAGAGACCTTACCCCCTTCTATGCCATGGGCATAATGGTTATGTCCTCCATTGCGGTGCTGCTGTGCCGAGGACATAACCACTATGTCCATGAAGGAACCCACCCAGAGGGGAAGCACTGGCGCTCCCCCAGTGGGCCACCTATCTACATGCTCGCACTGGCGGTGGCAGTGGATGCGCTTCCACTGCTACCCTCGTTCCCCCCCTCCCGTCCAGATGACTGCACAGCACATCAATGCCATCACAGCAGGCCCGGGAGGCTCTGGAAGTCATTGCTTCCAGCACGTAGGAGGAAAGGTACGTTTTTTAGGTCTTGGCTAGCGTAGGCTGCGCTTGCGCAGTCTCGCTGGAGAGATTTTATGTTTTCTAGAGTAGGGAGGTAAACGAGCTAGCTCTTCTCCATTGGCTGGCTTCCTAAACGGCGGCCAGCCATTGGAGAAGAGCTTTGTCCGTCACTCTAAGCCCCGTCCGTTTCGGATTGAGGGGTGTGTTTTTTACTGTCCTTTCTCTCCGTGACGTCTTCAGTCACTCAACAAAAAACACGCGCCCAGTTTGAAAAGGACGGCGCTTATCCGCAGCTGCTGCCACCATTTTGCTTGTTATTAGCTTCTTCTTATCTGTTCGAGTCGGCATCTGAGTGATCTGAAGGTCTTGAATTATACTGATTTATTAGAGACTCTACAGATTTTTCTAGTCTGGACTGTTCTGCCGTAACGTTTCTTTTATATGAAAGCCGAGAGATTCACTACCGGGCCTTTTTCAGGTCAGCGGGTGCGCTGGACTGACGGGCAGCGGGCGGGCGGGAGGCAACGGATTACAGCCTCTGAGGGGCGAGAGCCACGAGACGCTGCACGAGGCGCTGCCCCTGGCACGCGTAGGAGGACAGCAGCAGCGACATTCCTTGGCCCAAGCAACTCCAGCCAGATAATGGGCTCCGCAGCAATGGAGCTGCCCGCGGCCGGTGAGCACGTCTTTGCTGTGGAAAGCATCGAAAAGAAGCGGGTCCGCAAGGTGAGTCTCCGGATATATATATCTGCTCCTCATCGCCTTCCAAAACAGGTGATCAGCAGTATGCGCATTAACTCTTCCACTGTTACCAAGCCCTATGCCAGGGTGTGGGGGCTGGGGGGTAGGGTATATGAAATTGAGCTGCGGGCCGGCTGTAGCTCTGTGCACTGTTGCTGGCGGGTGCAGGTCGGCTGTGTGCAGGGATGGTCAGCGCTTTGCTGGCGGGTGCAGGTCGGCTGTGAGCTGGGATGGTCGGCGCTGGGCCTGGTGATTGTATCTCAACACTGCCTTGGGATTTGTGTACATTGGTCCAGAGTTGGTTGCAGAATGGTCCTGTGCTGTGCGGGTGGTTGGTCCATGTCGGCAGGGCCGTTTCTAGGTCTTTTGCCGCCCTAGGCGAGAATTGAAAAATGCCGCCCCTCCCATTTACTACCATCACTCTCTCCACCGTCATCCAGGCTAGAAGAAAGACACATCAAACATTAAATACCACTGAAATGCACAACAAAATAAACACTAAAAACTGGACAGGTTGATGGATGGCTCAGCTTCTGTTCTGACTCTCACCCAGACTCTGCATTGCCTATTCTTATTCATTTTCTGACCCCTCTCACCCAAGACTGAATTGCAAAGGGCTGGAGTGGCTTAGTGGGTGAAAAAAACGATGACTTTGGATGATGCACCATTTAGTTACCAGTGGCTGAATTTAATAGAAAGATCCCATCTGTGCCTTTTTTGTTTTTCCATGTGAGATGTTCTGAGTATGATGGGTATTCCAGAACTAGAACTCGTGCTCTGGTTGCAGTATGACTTAAGCTGCTTCTCGCTGAGGAAGGAGGCTCTCTAAGGCCAACAGCAGTTTGGGGTTACTTGTGTTCTCATATTGGTGGAATCTGACCTATAAGTTCAGACTGGACTGCTCCTATTAGAACAGGACTATGAATGTTTTGAATATGTCCGGCCTCAATCTGTGTAAGCATTTTGGGCTATTTGATCAATTGGTTTGAAACTCAGATTTGTTTCCAGCGGATGAGAATAATTCAAACGTTTAATTCATAAACTTTTTCTTTAATGATGTCTTGGCTATGATGAAATAAATATAGTCTTGAAAACTGGGTAACATTTCTGCTGGAAGCAGAATTGCTTTGGTGGATCTCTATATTTTTAAAGGCATTATTAGTACCTGTGGAGAGTGAAAAATTGTTACCCGAGGAAAAAGTCTTTATGAAGACAGTGCCGAAAACACATTTTTAGTACCTGCACCTCGAGGCCTAAACGTCCACCAAGGTACACCGCTTCAGAATACAGACTGTCACTTCCACGCACGTCTTTCAGTCAACCTTAATGAGATTATAAGGGAAAGGTTTCAAAGACATGTTTTTTCTCTTTTACTAGACGAAAGGGAATAATTAACCCAGTTTGGTATTTAAGCGAATTGTGTTCACTTTTATCATACACTTACGAATTTATCAAATGCAATAACTTGTAAAAGCAATTTTTTTGTTCTCAGAATTATGCCCAAGTCTGAAATGCTTTCACAGGTGTGTGCATTTAATATACACACTGTTGCTTATTTTCGTTTTCATTTTTAGATTGATATTATATATTTTTTAGAATGTGAATTATGGAAGCAGTTTCAACAGAAAATACCACACCTACCTTATCTAGATTCAACCAAAGACCAGGAGAATATCACACTCCTTGTGATCCCAATAGCATCATAGGGTTGATCTCTTGTCCAACTCTTCGCCCCTCAGCAGCTTCCTATTGGCTACGGAGGGGCTAAAGTAAATGCAATGGCTGGAAACTATAGAAAGTAAACGAAATTCTTGGGGTGGCATTAGGAGTGTTCATTCGAAAGGGGCTTGCAATTCCTGTTACTGTCAAGTCCACTGGGGGGGGTCCTCTGTGCCTCAGGATTGGTTGGCTATTAGCCGAGTCAGGGGTGCCTGAAAGTACCCCTGACTCAGCTAGCTATTAAAGCTCAGAATTAGTACCACGGAGGCCTGATACAAGGAAGGTGACAGGGAAAGTTCAGGTGAAAGGAGACTTGAAATAATTCATTTGTAAGTTACGTCCAGCCCATCTCCAGCTCCAAGAACTTCTGTATATTACGTGCTAAAGAGTCCATACTTTCCTCGCGAATGACGTAAACTCATTAGTAGCAAGTTCAGCAAGCATGTTCAAAAGGCACCCTCTCTTATGAATTAAACAGATATAAAAATGTATGCTGTTTGTCCCTCACAGCAGTTTTTAAGACCTGTACTTTTTCAGAACGATATTGCTGCCCCTTTAACACCGCCATTATCAGCAAATTACCGGCACTGCCGGTAATTTGCTGATGGGCACTAAGCCATATGCGTTTTTTGGTTTGCTGGTGGCTACCCTCATTCTTGGGGTGCTGTCTGTCTGCAGTATAGGTAATGTACCCAACCCTTTGACTGGGCTTTTTTAATATTTTTGAGTGTCAGTTGGTTGATTCTTCGTATGGTTTCTCCCAGGTTCCCCCCTCCCTTCTCCTTCCGTCCTGATTAAGACCCGCAGCTGAGGTGTCGAACTACCCTCCACAGCGTTAGGGTCGAAACGTCGACGATCCCCCTTTACTTGATGCCTGCACCCCTTCCCCTGCCTTTTTTGAAAGACTATATTCAAACTGTATGATTAATATACGTGGGGCTGGCATAATACTAAGGGAGCACAACCTTAGTCCCGGTTCTAAATCATTTGAGTATCCCCCTTTTTACTCACTTTTCTCTATCTTCACTTGAGCACAAAAAACCTTTGCACTTTCTTCTGAGCCTGGCAGAATTCCCCCAAATTTCTGGGGGTCTTGTAAATAACTATGTATATATGATTGTGAAATAAATTGCGAATTTATATTGCTACATACGAACTCAGTGTTTTATAATCTGTTTTGGGTATTTAGGATATTACTGTAAAACACATTTGGCTTGTTGTTTTGTCTCTTTCCTTTTCAGGCTTAAGTCCTACAAAGAGCAAAAAATGAATAAATCATTTATATGTGTTTGATAAATTGTGTCTAGGACCACTTTGTTTATATACCTTTAACACCGCCATCAAGAATTAGATTGAGAGCTTCCTTTTTTGGATTGCATCTAAAGATAAACGTGTTTTGAAGCATTGCGCATATATTATAGAGTAGTTGGTGATTTGATGCTGTCGATCTAGTCCTTCTTATTTCAACATGCAGCCTTGACTTTCCATCTTCCATCTATAAGCAAACCCATGCTGACTGTATCAAGTAAAACAGTTGTGCAATCTGCCGGCTTGAGAGCAATTAGCGCGTGCTCAAGTAGGGAAACGTTAAAGCCTGCAGGAACACATAGGTGACGGGGTCATGTTTAATCTGTGTCGGTATTCTGTTGCCAGGGTATCTCGGTCAATTAACAAAGTAATATTGACAAAATTGCACGTTTTGTTCTTAAAATGTAGATTAAACCCACTTGCGGAATGTACTGGGGATTCCCAAACTCATGTTTTTGCCGCCCTCCCCCTTTTGCCGCCATAGGCAACCGCCTAGTCCTGCCTAATGGTAAAAACGGCCCTGCATGTCGGCCCAGACGGTGCTTGTTGTCTTCGAGTTGGGACCTGTCGCTGTGGACGATGTTAGTTGTGGTGGCGAGTCAGCCCTGTTCTGCTGGATTTTGGCTGCAGCCCCTTGCGCAGCAGGCCGGGCCTGCCCTGCTGTAATTAAGGAGGATGAAGCTGTGCTGCGAGAGCTGGGGCAGAATGCCCCTTGCTGACTGTGGGGTACTTTAGCGATCCACCTCGACAGGATGTGTGTGTGTGTGGCTCTGTGTGTGTGTGTGGCTCTGTCTGTGTGTGTGTGTGGCTCTGTGTGTGGCTGTGTCTGTGTATGTGTGTGGCTCTGTCTGTGTGTGTGTGGCTCTGTCTGTGTGTGTGTGACCGTGTGTGTGGCTCTGTTAGTGGCTCTGTGTGTGGCTCTGTGTGTGTGGCTCTGTGTGTGGGTGCAAATACAATAGGTCTCACATTTGCGAGAGATTAAGCTATTGGCATTGTAAATGACAATGCCATTTATTTATATGTTTTCAAAACTAAAATATTGCCATGTGCAATGCCAATAGCTCTAACTTTAACAAAGACGAGACCATTGCATTGTAAATGCTTGTCCTCCTGGGGGATTTGGGACAGCCAAGAAGCACGGGATGGAAGGAAGAAGCATTTCCTTCCCTCTGGTGTCCCTTTACAGTGCATTCCTGCTACACGATCGTGGGTGGGGCCACGATTGCGCAGCAGGAATGCACCCACTAGGCCACCAGGGATTTTTCTGGGTATTGGGAGCGGTCACTTGGGCAAGGGCAGCTTCCTTTTACAATTTGGCAAAGTTTGCCCATTTGGGGCAGATCGGCCCTATTTTTTAGTCTGATCTGCCCCCCATGGGAAAGCAACC
Source organism: Lissotriton vulgaris (assembly GCF_964263255.1). Taxonomy (NCBI): domain Eukaryota; kingdom Metazoa; phylum Chordata; class Amphibia; order Caudata; family Salamandridae; genus Lissotriton; species Lissotriton vulgaris. Next base: position 1,800,544,300 of record NC_141689.1, on the reverse strand, counting down.
CACTAAACACCAGGTATATGCATTTTGGCATGTGGGGGAGCAGTTCCTTAGGCAAGGGCACTCTCCCCTTTTTTGGGGGGCATTATATTTTTAGGCCGATCTGCCCCCCTAGGGGAGCAGATACCCACAAGACACCAGGGATTTCATTTATTGATATGTTGGGGAGCAGCCCCTTGAGCAAGGGTCGCTCCCCATTATGGGGGCAATAATTTGGCCGTTTCTGACCCCCCGGGGTGCACATCAGCCTTGTTTTTAGGATCATCTGCACCAAAGAGAGGCAGAGAGCTGCCAGACGCCAGGGAGACTTTGTGTGCGTGTGTAAAGTGGAGTTTGGCTGATGGACTGCATGTTCTGGTGCTTGGCTGGTGGTGTGAGTGGACTATCAATTGGCTGGTGGTGCATGTGGACTGGCGCATGACTGGTGGTGTTTGTAGACTAGCAAAGAACAATTGAAGGAGTATTACCCGATGAAGGGGATGAAGGTTTATTCTAGATGAGGAAGCACTGTTCCTTTGTTAGTAAACCCCTCACTCACCACCTAGTGGTGACTTGCTTCATCATCGGGGCCCACCCAAGTGGCCTAGCATCACTTGGGTGTGCTTCAACACCTGAGTTGCAGTGGAGCAGGTAGTGAAGTGTGGGTTGTAAACAAAAATAGTGTGAGTGTTAAAATTGTCCTGGTTAATGCTTTTGTATAGGTTTTAGGGGAGTTACGGCCTACATATCTCGGTTATGTGTTGGTCGACATGTTTCTACCATTAGGGGCAATCCCCGGTATTCTTCAGGACCAAAACAAGGAAGTGGGAGGTGTGGGTCCCCTAAAAGATGCACCCTGTCCTAAATCCTTGGTCATCCAGAAGGAAAATATGCTTCTGGGCAGACACTCCTAAAATGTAGGGTGCCAATAAAAAACTGGAGAAGTACTTCAGTTGGATTACATCAAGCAGGGGGTAGGTGCTTCGCTAGTGGCAACATATTAGTTGCAAATCACGGAGTGAGACGGTTCGCCTACATCTACCTTCTGCTGCTCGGATGCCCATCCGAGCAGCAGAAGGTAGATGTAGGCGAACCGTCTCACTCCGCATATTTTCCTTCTGGATGACCAAGGATTTAGGACAGGGTGCGTCTTTTAGGGGACCCACACCTCCCACTTCCTTGTTTTGGTCCTGAAGAATACCGGGGATTGCCCCTAATGGTAGAAACAAGTCGACCAACACATAGCCGAGATATGTAGGCCGTAACTCCCCTACTATTATCTCACCGATCTTTTTTAACATTGTCCAGTTACTTTTTTATTAAAACCTATACAAAAGCATTAACCAGGACAATTTTAACACTCACACTATTTTTGTTTACAACCCACACTTCACTACCTGCTCCACTGCAACTCAGGTATTGAAGCACACCCAAGTGACGCTAGGCCACTTGGGTGGGCCCCGATGATGAAGCAAGTCACCACTAGGTGGTGAGTGAGGGGTTTACTAACAAAGGAACAGTGCTTCCTCATCTAGAATAAACCTTCATCCCCTTCATCGGGTAATACTCCTTCAATTGTTCTTTGCTAATCCTTGACCAGGGAATCAGGAGTATTCCCCGTCCAGTAACTGCGGACGCAACTCCTTACTCTCCACGTGTTCTAAAGGTGTTTGTAGACTGGCACTTGGCTGGTGGTGTGTATAGCCTGGCAATTGGCTGGCGATGTGTGTAGGCTGGCGCTTGCTTGGCAGGCAATGTTTGAAGACTGGCACTTGGTTGGCGGGGTGCATGGACAGGGGTTGTGTTCGTGGCTGGTAGCAAGTATGTGTGCGGACTTGCTTGAGGTGTGTTAGTTGGTTTTCTGATGTTTGGGTACTTGGTGGTGAGATAGGTTTGTGAGTCCTGTTGGCCTATGAGAGTGATGGGCCCTTGAATGGCGCAGTTTGTAAATGTAAGTGTTGTATTGTGTTGGGCCTGCAGCTGACAGTGTGAATGGTTTTCTGTCTTTGACGCATGAAAGGCATGTGAATGGACTGTAAAGTGGTTGCTGCCTTTACGTTGCTCTACAGCTCACAATCAGCAGTTCTTTGATCTAATGTTGAAATTATTAACAATTACTTTTGTGGATTGTATTTCGTAAAGTCATTAGTGAATGATGTTTTTTCTTTTTTATGGAACATTTACTTACCCTTGTGCCAAATCCAACCAGAATGCCTGAAATTGACTAGTGGATGGGTGTGCAGTAATGTTTTGGAGTGGTTTGTGCTTTTACTATCAGTGCATACTTTCTCTGTAGTGAGCACCTTTTGCCATCACATATTTTTATAAACTGGTCACCAAGAGAATAATATGTGATATGTGTGTATGAATTCCACACGGTTTACTTACCCAGAAACCCTTGTAAATTTGATTAATTGACAAAAACATGGTTTCCTCATTTTTCTGTGGGGCAAAGTTGTGGGATCACTGAGCTGTCACAAATTTCCTACCACCCAGCGTTCCCTCAGGTCTCCCGATAAAAATGCTACCTCATTTGTGTGGATGGGCCAAGTGCCCACAATAGGGAAGGGCCCAAAACATATTATTGAGGCATCAAACTTATCAATTACAAAGCAACCTGGTTTTGCAAGGGGGTCACTTGCGTTTTCGGTCCCAGGCTCGGCGGTCATCTAGGGAAATCTATCAAACCAAGACATTTTTGAAAACTAGGCATACGGAGGAGTCCAGAGAGGTGTGGCTTGCGTGAATCCCCCAATGTTTTCTTACCCAGAATTCCCTACAAACCTACAATTTAGCTAAACAAAAAAATCACGTTTTCCTCACATTGGTGTGTGGTGAAAGTTGTGGGATCACTGGGATTGCACAAATTTCCTACCACCCAGCATTCCTCCAGGTCTCCCGATACAAATGCTACCTCACTTGTGGGGGTGGGCCAAGTACCCGCAACAGGAAAGGGCCAAAAACGTATTGTGGAGGAATCAAAATTATGGATCACATAACAACCTGGTTTTGCAAGGGGGTCACCTGTCAGGGACTGTCCGGGACTATGTGGGGAACACAGTCAGGGATTTGTGCAAGAACTGAGCACTGGGTAAAAAACCTACACAGGAAGAGGAGTACAGCGCCACCCAGGATCACACAGGGAGTCAGAGGAGAAAGAGGGATCCAAAGGGGAAGCCTGTACAACTGAACAAGATGGGTAAGACTTAGAAAGGAAGGGCACTCACAAAGCAATTTAGCATTCAGAATAACTACACCCAGGACGAATGTGCAAGACATATATATGAAACAACATTAACAACAATGGGGGTGTGGGTTAAAGCACTCAGGAGCTCCACACGGGAAGACTGAAGCTCAGTAAGTTTCTTACCCACAATTGCTGTTACAGATACTGACTACAAATACCCATATGTAGGATATGGTTACAAAGGCAGGGTCTGTGGAGCTTATACCTATGGTGATGTTAGAAATGTAACTCAAAGACAATACTCACAGTGAACAAGAAACACCACCTAGGTAGTCAGCTGTGCCCACGGATCCTGGCGATCAAACAGGAACGCGCAAGGTAGTAATAGCAAATGGGTAGAACTAAACACAAGCACAATAGACAAGGAGCTAGCAAGGAGGAGTGCTTAACAGGAAAGGAAGGAAATGACAGGGCACACTTGGCAGAAAGAAGGTAACAAACATAAAAGGTTACAGAAGTAAAACAGCAGAATAGAAAGACAGCAAACTAGAACTGAAACCAAGGAAATGGGAAGAAAGGCAGGGATTGGAAACGGATATACAGAAGGGGAGGCTACAAGGGTATACTAGAATAGTACAGGTTAAGGAATCAAGAAAACAAAGAATCATAGAAGGCAGTATTGGGGCAGGAACAAGAAGTGAGCTAAGGCTCAGGAGTCAAGGCAGCACTGCAGGCAGTACTGGTTCAAGGAAAGAGGACAGAGCTACAGCTCAGGAAACAAGGAGTCAAGAAAGCACTGCAAGCAGTGCAAATCAGGAACAAGAAAATAGCTGAAGCCCAGGAACAAAAAATACCTATAACCCCGGAATCTCAGGAAACAAGGTAGCACTGCAGGCAGTGCTAATTCAGGTACAAAGAATAGCTATAGCTCAGGACCCCAGAAAACAAGGTAGCACTGCAAGCAGTGCTAATTCAGGAGAAGGGAAACTGCTGCAGTTCAGGAACAGGGATTACTAAGGCTCGGGGTCAAGGTAACATTGTAGACAGTGCTAATTCAGGAACAAGGAACAAGGAAAACAGCAGCAGGTCAGGAACTAGGCATAACTAAAGCTCAGGAAACAAGAATAGCAAAAGCTCAGGAGCACTGGAAACAAGGATCGGTCTCACCGGTAAACAGCTACAATGACCACCAGTGGGCTGAAAGGAGCTGGGGCTTAAAAGAGCTCACATTAATCATTTGCATCAGGTGTGAGCAGGCTTGCAGCAGCCAGCCACAGGTGAGCTGAATTCCTCCACCCATCCTTGGCCTGCAGGGTTAGAGACAAAACAGTGAGCAGGGAATTCTGGGTAATGGAGTTTCAGGCATGAGTAGGCTGACTTCAAGTATAAGCAGGCTGGCCTTCACAAAACCCGGCATGGATTGGGAATAGATGTCAGTTCCCAATAAGTGTCCAAATGGCTGGAAGCCAGGATATGCATGCAGGGGAGGGTGTGGAAGCTTATTGGAAGATTGGAATGTCCCACTATGTGGCCCTCTGGTGGTGGGTACGAGAGCACAGGGAGCAAATCGTGACATCACCTGTGTTTTTGGTCCCTGGTTCGGCGTGGATCTCCCAATGTTTTCTTACCCAGAATCCTCTGCAAAGCAGTCAGTCCAAAAACACATTAAAAACCTCCCCTCTTGGACCTGCTTTGGTCCCCCTCTCAATCTCTACTATCTTTGGCCCTTCCCTGTTGCAGGCACTTGACCCACCCCCAAAAGTGAAGTATCATTTTACTCAGGTGACCGAGGGGAGCGCTAGGTGGTAGAAAATTTGTGCCGGCATGGTGATTCCATGCAGAAATGTGAGTGAAATGTGATAGTTTTAGCTACATTTGAGGTTTGCCTGGAATTCTGGGTAAGAGAACTTTGGGGAATCCACGCAAACTACACCTCCCTAGACTCCTCCGGGTGTCTAGTTTTCAGGAATATCTAGGTTTTTAATGTTTCCCTACATGGCTGCTGAGCCTGGGATCAAAAACACAAGTTACACCCTTGCAAAACCAGGTCGTTTTGTGATTGCTAATTTTTAGGCCTACCCATACAAGTGAGGTACCATTTTTATCTGGAGACTTGGGGGAATGTTGGGTGGGTAGAAGTTTGTGGCTCCTTGCAGATTCCAGAACTTTCCATCGGAGAAATGTGAGGAAAATTTGTTTTTTAGACAAATGTTGAGGTTTACAAGGGATTCTGGGTAACAGAACCTGTTGAGAGTCACACAATTCACCCCATCCTGGATTTCCCTTGGGTGTCTAGTTTTCACAAATGTATAGATTTGCTAGTTTATCCTAGGTGCCAGCTAAGCTAGGGCCCAAAATCCACAGTTAGGTACGCTGCTGAAAAAGGGTCAGTTTTCAGGTGAAAAATGAGATGTATCCACATTACATTTTGAGCCGGTTCCTGTCATGGGTACCAGGTCTACCCACACAAGTGAGGTACCATTTTTGTTGGGAGACTTGCAGGAGTGCTGGGTGGGTGGAAGTTTGTGGCACCCCACAGATTCCAGAACTTCCCATCACAGAAATCTGAAGAAATTTAGTTTTTTGTTTTTAAGTTTTAGGTTGTTTGCAAGAGATTCTGAGTAACAGACCCTGGTGAGAACTACAAGTCACTCCATCTTGGATTCCCCTGGGTGTCTAGGTTTTAAAAATGCACATGTTTGCTAGGTTCGCTAGGTGCTGGCTGACCTTGGGCCACAAAGTCCACAGCGAGGCACATCACAAAAAAGGGTCAATTTTCAGTGGAAAAATGTGTTTCCTTAGGCCTACCCACATAAGTGAGGTACTATTTTTATCGGGAGACTTAGGGGAAAACAGGATAGCAGAACAAGTGTTATTACCATTTGTCTTTCTATGCATTTCTGCCTTCCAAATGTAACAGTGTGTAAAAAAGATGTAATTTAGAAAAAGCCCTTTATTTTACATGCTAGTATGGGTACCCACAAATTCAGAGATGTACAAATAACCACTGCTTCTGAACTCTATATCTTGTTCCCATTTCAGAAATACATAGGTTTCATTGATACCTATTTTTCACTCCTTATACTATACCAAATGAATTGCTGACAACTCAGTACAAAATGAAAAACCATTGCAAGGTGCAGCTTTGTTATTGGCTCTGGTTACCTAGGGTTCTTGGTGAACATAAAAGCCATATATATCCCTGCATGCAGAAGGGTCCAGTAGATGTAACGGTATATTGATTTTAAAAATGTGCCATAGTTAGAAGACGTTAAAGGTGAAAATGTAGACACAAATGGGTTTTTTTTCAACTCATTGTCAAAATTTTTTTTATTTCAACTGTTACTTTCTATAGTAAAACCTTGAAGAATCTACACAAATTACCCCTCGCTGAATTCAGAATTGTATAGCTTTCCAGCATCCATTATTGGTTTCATACCATTTTCTACAACTAACTGGAAATATGTTGAAAACACACAAAAAAGAAAATCAGAAAATAGGCTATGCCCCAGTAAAATGCCAAAACTGTGTAGAAAATGTTAGTTTTCTGACAAATGTCTGCCTGTTCCAGAAACCTGGGAAGAGGGTGATTTTAGCACCAGAAACCCTTTATTGATACTATTTGCAGGGAAAAAAAGAGACGCTTTCTTCTGCAGCACTTTTTTCCCATTTTTCCCCAAGAAACTTCACTTAGCTGTATTTTGGCTAATTTCTTGGTCCCCTCCAGGGAAATCCATAAATACTGGGTACTTTTGGAATTCTCAGGATGTTGGGAAAAAGGACGTAAATTTAGCGTGGATACCTTATGTCGACAAAAGGTTATGGGGGCTCTGTGTGAACTACCCTAAATATCCCCCCAAAAAACTGGGGGTTGGGGGTTGGGGAAGGCCTGGCAGCGAAGAGGTTAACTGGGGGCTCTATATATAGGTGACCAGAGGTCCTGGATTTGCCCGGACAGTCCCGTTTTTTTAACCGCTTCTGTGCCGAGGACGCAATGGTTACGTCCTCTGCAATGGTGGAGCTGTGCTGTGGACGTAACCATTATGTCCTGGGACTGGCCGCCCCCCTACATGCCCCCACTGGGAATGACAGCGGCAGCTTTTCTGCTGCCTCCCCCAACCCCTCCCTTGGCATTCAGGTGACGTTGGCATGCTCACGGCGCGCCAACGTCACCATAGACTGCCGGGACGCACTGGAAGCCAATTGCTTCCAGTGTGTCCAGAGAGAGGGAGAGGCCCGCGATCGTGGAGCAGGAATCCATCCACTGAACCACAGGGATGCTTTTTTGTTTTGTTGGGAGAGGGCCCCTTAGGCAAGGGACGCTCCCCTGGGGGCATTTGTAACTGTATTTTGGCCCCCACTGGGGGCTTATTCGGCCGAAAAGCCTCAGTGGGGGGGTGAAACCCACTAGGAATCAGGGAATTTTAATATGAGCATTTTGGGAGCAACCCCTTGGGCCAGGGTCGCTCCTATGGGGGTAATTTTTTTGTCTGTATTTTGGCCCCTCCCAACCCTCCACTCCCCGGAGGCTGATTCAGCTGTTTTTAGGCCAAAACCCACAAGACACCAGGGATATTGTATTTGAGCATGTTGTGAGCAACCCCTTGGGCAAGGGTCGCTCCCATGGGGGAATTTTTTTTGTCTGTGTTTTTGCCTCCCCAGGAGCTGATTTGGCTGTTTTTAGGCAGATCAGCCCCCCTAGGGCGAAACCCAATAGGCACCAGGGATTTTATTTTTGAGCATCTTGGGAGCGACCTCTTGAGCTAGGGCCGCTCCCATGGGGGTGATAATTTTTTCTCTGTGTTTCGGCCTCCTCTGGGGGCTCATTCTGATGTTTTTGATCGGGGGGATACATTGACCGAGACAGACGCCGTGAGGGCAACGGCCAGCTGAAATCTACCTGCCCTTGCTGGGACACCTTCCAGGCTCTCCTCATTGGCGTGTGGGCAGCGGCGGCGGCTCTACATCCCTACCACGGACCGGGACCGGGCGACAGCGGGAAAAACCACATCTCTCAGCTGGCCCGGGGTCCGGCGCTCCAGCACTGACGCAGACTTCGCGCCCGGAGGCGCTACAAAGTAGCAGGCCCGCCGTAAGGGTCTCGGGGGATACATTGACCGAGAAAGACGCCGTGAGGGCAACGGCCAGCTGAAATCTACCTGCCCTTGCTGGGACACCTTCCAGGCTCTCCTCATTGCCGTGTGGGCAGCGGCGGCAGCTCTACATCCCTACCACGGAGCGGGACCGGGCGACAGCGGGAAAAACCACATCTCTCAGCTGCCCCGGGGTCCGGCGCTCCAGCACTGACGCAGGCTTTGCGCCCAGAGGCGCTACAAAGTAGCAGGCCCGCCGTAAGGGTTTCGGGGGATACATTGACCGAGACAGACGCCGTGAGGGCACCGGCCAGCTGAAATCTACCTGCCCTTGCTGGGACACCTTCCAGGCTCTCCTCATTGCCGTGTGGGCAGCGGCGGCAGCTCTACATCCCTACGACGGTCCGGGACCGGGCGACAGTGGGAAAAACCACATCTACCAGCTGACCCGGGGTCCGGCGCTCCAGCACTGACGCAGGCTTCGCGCCCGGAGGCGCTACAAAGTAGCAGACCCACCTCCCGACCACGCGGGACGCGCGCGGGACAAGTCCGGGAGAAGCCCGGGACAAGGGCGGGGCCATCTGTGGCCATCAGGGGCCAGCAGAGGTCGGGTTGTGTCACCCCCTTTGGCCTTCCAGATGGGGAAGCGCAAAATGACTTCCAAGGATGGCGAAGGTAAGAAGTCTAAAGTGCGTCGTAAATCAGAGACTATTATATCCTACCTAACATCCGCTGTGGGGGCCCTCAATGACCAAATTGCCAATGTAGAGAAAGAATTGGGACTCGATCTGCCCCCGGATACATTAGTTGACTTTGATGCTGTATCGCTACAGCATTCTGCTCCCTCTATACCACTTGAACCAGACATTGTAGTAGTGAACCACCCGCAGGCTCACCCTGCCGATCAGGTTCTTTCTGATACTCTACAAAGAGGCAGCACAGGGCAACTGGAGGTGCGTGAACCTGTAAATTCGAAAAGTAAATGTAATAATGGGAAGAAACCTCGCAAGCAGCCCACAGGGAGAGTGGACACAACATCCACCTTTAGTCTCCCTGATAATTTGGTGGACTTGATGGAAGGCCTAATTGGATCCCATTTGGAGCCTGTACTTGTGAATATTGCTAAGGATATAGTGGACTCTCTGAACACCTGTGTTGCAAATATTATAAAGAAATGTGAAAATATTGATAATTTCTTGAGGGAACTCAGGGTAAAACATATTGATTGCAATTATAGCAGGGCTGAACACGAGAGTCAAATGCTGATGAGCAGTCAGGAGGCAGTCATGGATTCTCTCCTGTGTGTTATCTCGCAGACTCAGCCTGTGAGACATACATTCCAAGGGAAAAAGGTAGCGATGAACCTGGGGGAACAGCAGGCCAAACCTCCTGAGGGTAGGCTAGTAAAGCTCTCGGGCCAGGAGCGCTCTACCATTAGGCCCTGTACTTTAAATCCACCCACATTAAACCTTCCCCCACAAGCTGCACCCTTAGTGGTAGTTTTAACAGGGGTTCCATGTTTAACAAATGGTGCAGCGGAAACAGAGGGCGATCTTCTGAATAGGACAAGAAGGTGGTGTTCACAGTTTAGCAGTGGGAGTGTTGATGTTGCTTCTAATATTATCATGGCAAGACGGGTTGAGTGGCTGGGGAAGAGAGAGAAATGTATTCCAGGAGACTGTGTGGTTGTTAACTTTAATAGGTCAAACATTGCTGATATCTTATTGTGGGATGGCTCCGAGCTTGTTGGTCTCGGCATTAGGCCACTTCTTCTGGGCTATTTTTACCCTCAACCTTCCCACCTACAGTCTAAACCGCGCTTACTGAAAGCATCACTGTCCCACCGCCCCCCTGTGAAAGTCCATGATTTAAAGTATAACTCATATCAAACATACCAGGCTACCTTGAGGGCAGCAGAAATGGCTACAGCCCCCCAGAATGTAGCAGGACAACATAGTCTAGGATATCACTCAGGACTAACTCTGACTAATAGGTTCTCTCCTCTTTCCAGTCTGGATACTAACGACTGACAATCACCTACTCATACAGCTGATACTGAGCAGAATAGGCAGGCCACATGCCGTCACACCCTCAAGTTAGTTAGCTGTAACGTGGCGGGTTGAGAAAGAAAGCTGCCGATGATAGATGGTTACAGTTTGTGTCACAACACGATATTATCGCCCTCCAGGAGACATGGGACACAAGCGATAATTACTGTCTAGATGGGTATTGTAGCTTTTCTGTGAAGGCGATTCCCGGCCTCGGAGGGAGACCTAAAGGAGGCTTGTATACACTTACCTCACTTAAACTGACCGGATACTTCAGAAAGCTGGACACAACCTCAGTTAACATATTGTGTATAGAGTGGGCTCGTCCCAAGCATTTAACAATTTTAATAGTGAACTTTTATAATGCCCCGAGAAGGACACGCGGAACCTACATTTAAGCTCCCTAGCATCCTTCTTAGATGAATACAAGTCAACATATAATGCTTTATTCGAAGTTATTTTAATGGGAGATTTCAACATACACCCATGTGGATGGGATTGTCTTGCAAAACACCAAACAGGTCCCCCTGGCTCTATTTCCACTCACTTTGAACATTCCCCACAAGAGGAAGTGCTGGAAGACTTACTTGCTAATATGAATTTGTTTGAGATAGAGGGGGCCTGGGGGGAGGACTGGGCCCCGACATTTACAGGCAGAGAGGCTGACACAGTGATTGATTTCATTTTTGTTTCAGCCAGTATAGTTAATGTGGTCTCCTCCTATGAAGTTGTAGTCTCAGCATTTAGTGACCATAATCCTCTGGTATTGTCTTTGATTCTTGGGGGGGAAACAGTTAAACAGAAGGAGCGACTGGTAGGCCGCATTGATAATCTTATTCCCAAGGACCAGGGTAGGAGACTAAACTGGGCCAAGGTGATCCCAGGTACTTTCATGCAGGATCTTGTGATCAAGGTACAAGCGGGCATGGCGGTATGTTTAGATAGCATGGCGGAAGGTAAAGAGATTATTAATTCCTTTGTCAGCATCTGCACACAAGCTAGCCATGACCTGAAGTGGAACAAGAAGTGGGAAGGTGCAAACCAACCAAGGTGGTTTGAAGAGATTTGCTCAAAAGCCCACAAAGAAGTAATGCGTGCACAAAAACAAATACCCAGAAATCGGGAGCTCGTGGCTTTACTAAGGAAAAATTACAAACTTGCCATGGCCAACTGTAAAAAGTCTATTAAAAGTGAGGCCTGGGAAAATCTCATGTCAACAGATGTTCTTAGAGACAGTTCAAAATTTTGGGCAGTGATCAACCATCCCTATTTCTCAGGCATAGACAACTCGGTCATGGATTCTGTGATCCCTGACGAGAAATGGGTTGCCCATTTTAGTAACATATACAACAGTGAGGAGGAGAACACACTAGAGATGGGTCCTGCATATATGCATCCAGTTTCCCCTTTGTTTTTTAATGAGGCAGAGGTTCAAAGGGCCATAGAGGAAATGACGAAAAACAAGGCACCGGGCCCAGATGGTGTACCTGCAGATCTATATAGGACTCCTTTAGATTTCTGGTCAAAGACTTACAAATGTTTTTAATTCTACAGTTACATCTGGGTTCCCTTTGTCATGGTCCACCTCTACAATAATACCCGTATTTAAAAAAGGTTCGAGAAGTGACTCCGCTTGCTACAGGCCAATCTCGCTGATTGACTCTGCCGTTAAGATCTTGGGCAGAGTCATCTTGCGGAGACTTGGAGAACACCTGAAGGAGAGGGGGGTCCTCTCAGAACTACTTCAATACGGGTTCAGGGCGAAAAGAGGTACTCTTGATCAATGCCTTAATCTCCATATGATAATTAGTAAATACACCCAGGCCAAGGAGGGCCTACTATATATGGCCTTCATAGACCTGTCATCGGCCTTCGATCTGGTCAGTCGCGCAAAGCTGTGGGCCATCCTGACTAGCATAGGGATAGACCCTTCCTTGATGAACTTCTTACCGGTCTTGCACCAAGACCTACTAGCCTCTATTAGAACTAACAAGGAGGCTGGAAGCTCCAGGTTTTTTAGATCCAAACGAGGTGTCAGGCAGGGTTGCATCTTGGCGCCCCTCCTATTCACCTTATATATAAATTCACTAGAAAAATCTTTGGAGGGGACCACACCAGACATCCCACGTGTAGGGGACTCTGCAGTACCAGAACTCCTTTACGCGGATGACGCGGTGCTATTGACCCGCACAGGGACAGGGCTTGCAGAGACTCCTAGATGCGTTTGGGGAATTTATGCTTTCCTTAGACCTACAGGTAAACAATAAAAAATTGCAAGTGATGGTGGCGGGGAAACGGCCAAAAGCTGCCAAGATAAAAAGTTTTTCCTGCAATGGAGAGGGGGTCTCCAGGGTCCCGGTCTTCGCTTACTTGGGTGTCATTTTCGACGAAAGGGGTACCTGGAGTCCCCAATTAAATGTGAAAGGCATTGCTGTCACCAGATCAACTTTAGCATTATTGAGCTTTGCAAAACGTTTGGGTTTCGCGCCTTATAGAGGCTCTGTTGTCAGTATACAAGTCTAAATGCCTCTCAATAGCAATGTACGACGCTTCCTTGTGAGGATTCTTACCTCAAGGCAAACTTCAGATAGTAGGGAACAAATTCCTCAGATCCCTGCTAGCGGTCCCCCAATCGACCCCAGTACTTTCAGTGCATTCTGAGTCTTGGTTGCATCACCGACCAGCTACAACTGGCGCCACTGATCTGCTGGGCTAAAACCTGGCTCAACACTGAAATTACTTTGAATCACACTATTCTTAAAGACTGCATGGCACTGGACAAAGTAAACCAAATTCCTTGGTTATCATATATCAAGAACACTTTGAGCAAATTGGGCAGGGCTGACCTATACTCTTCCCCCAACTTGTTACAGAAGGGCGACATAAAATGGATTAAGGATAACTTTCTGGGTCTAGCTGAGCAGGAACGGGAGGCAGTGGAGGTTCTAAAACCGGGCGTCAGAGCCAACTATATGCTTCTAACCACTCCTTCAATAGAACCCTACTTGAAAATTGTCACCTGACCGTTCCATCGCCATCTCCTTGTAAGATTCAGATTTAACATCATTCAGTACTCCTTGGGGCACTATCCTGTATGGGGGAAATCAGATCTGACTATCCCCTGCAGCTGTGATAACTTTTCAGAACAGTCACTCATGCACTTTATTATGTTTGTGGCCATTTTGAGGATAGTAGAAAACAGTTCCTGGTTCCCATCTTGAGAGAAGCGGGCTTTACACAAGTCTGGCCTGCACTCCTCTATTTACAACTGTTGAGTAACACCAGGGTAATCTTTGGGGTCGCAAGCTTTTTGGTCGCTGCTATGCGTATTAAGACCAAAAAACTGTTGTTGAATGTCTCTGAGGTGTGTTCTTATCGCAGTCCTGTGTACGGGGTGAGGTTCTGTAAATTACGAATTTGTTCGTGCTCAGCCTCCATTTTGTGACCGCCGCCATTTTATGTTGCCCTCACTCAGGTAGCTTGGTGAACGTGATGTTTTTATCGTTTCTGCCTTTGCGTGTCAGGTGGCTTCTTTGCCTATGTTTACTAACGAGTGTCAGGGTCTGGCCGAGTACACTAATTCCTGTCTGAGCTGATTAATCCCCGTCCGGACTACATGTTGGTTCACACGATTGTTTCCTTTAAGTTATCTTATCTGCTGTCCTTCGCTACATGTCTCATGCATTCTCCTGTTTCATGACTGTCCTTCTACAACACGCAGCTGTGTTTTCTCTACTTGTAAATCGAATTGTGTGGATTCATTTGTAATTTACTTAAGGAGTCGAGTGACAAACAGAACCGGGAACATGAGTTGCTTTGGTCTTAAAAGATTGTCTATAACGTTTGCCTATAGCACATGCTCTTGTGTGATTGCATTTTGCATTGTATTGTATCGTATATAAACCTGTGCGCCACGGAGTTAAGTGGCAGTCTCTTTTGAACCTCGTTATACCAACGACTTCTAAGACCACTGTACTAGCTGCAGCTAATAAATACCATCTTCTACGCCAGACAAAGAGTCTGTGTCTCTGTTTTTGACAAGGTAGGTGAATCCCGGGGATTTCAGGCGAACCCTGCGCCACCGGGCCTTAAGGCTACAGCTCTCCAACTGGCGCCCAACGTAGGGCGACTTCAGTGGTAGCGGTTGAGCCCGAGGGTCATGAGGAGCCCCGCAAGAAAATTCAGGAGGAAGTGCACCACGTGATCGACCCCTGTATGTCGGAAGTGGACCGAAGGTCTTTGACAGCGCGGCTACTCCTCTCCGACGGCTGCTGACGACTGCTGCCCTGACTGTCGTCCTGCCTTGGACCCTTCTGATGATGTTTGGTAAAGCGAGACGACAGACGGACCTTCGCTGGTGTAGAACGATTCTTAGTTAAGTATTTGGTGGGTCGCTCCCACAGACCTTTGTTTTGTTTTGTTTTTGGGTTTTTATTCAGGTATTGCAATAGCTGAAGCCAAGGGGTAAGTACGTTTGTACTGTTTCATTGATTTACACCCCTTGTTGTTTGTTATCAGTCTAGAGAAGTGACGATGCCTGGGCTAAGTAAGTTTAAAAGATTTTGTTGTTTAGGTTGTACGAGGGATTCCCAGTTGGAGGAATCATGTCCGATCCCTCCAGTTGGAACTCCCACTTATGAGCTCTATTTGAAACACGGAATTGGTCCCATTACCTTTAACGAGACATGGGTCCGATACACGAAAAATAGTGGAGTTTTGAGATGGCCCCTGAATGGTAGCTTTGACCCCGCTATACTAGATATTTTGGAATCGATTCTGTTTAGAAGAAAAGCCCGGCCGGCCATGTTTGACTCCTTTCGCCTTTGGCGTAAAGAAGCCAAACAGAAAGAAATCAAACAAGCAAAAAAGGATAAGAAAGCACAAGACATGTTGATTTTACAGGCTGCCCAGCAGTTTAAAAATAACGAAGTAGATGGTGCGAATGAGGTACTAGAGAGACAACATCGCATGGCAATAGATAGATGCTATCCGATGCTGCCTACTTCCTCTTCAGATAAAAATAAGGAATTAGAAGAAGATTCCCTAATGTCTTGTTTATTGAATTCACCTCCGCCCAATGCCCAAAATGCTAATGCACGTTACCCCCTACCGTCGTTTAACAAGTGGTTGCTCAATTGCTGATTGTCCAGCAACCGCCTCAGCATATTAATGCTTCTTTGCCTGCTTCTGCTTCGTCCTTACAGTCTGTAATTCAGCCCCCACCTTCTCCTGCTCTTACTCTTCAGTCAGCTACGTTTCAGTCTCCGTTGCCTTCTACATCTGTAATGCCTCCTATTCTCTTGAGGGATTCTCCTACTACACAGAGGAGGATAGCAAATGCTGTTTCAAGTTTTTTTTCTCCTCTTCTTGGGTCTTTGAATTTGTCTCCAGCTTTCTCTAAACGACAATCTCGTTGTCAACTTCCTCTTACGGACGAGAAAGTAGTTTTGGGTTCTCTCGCTCGCTCGTAAATGGATTGAGCATGGACTAGAATATAGTACCGAAGATATCATGAGTTGTTTCTATCAATGGGTAGAGCCCACGCAGAGATATGTTTTCAATGTTATGTGTCAAACTCTTATTAGAGGTTGGGAAGATATGGAGTCAGATACAGTTCCTTCGGAACTACTGAAATTATAAGCTGATTTTGATAAGGGTTTTATTGAAGGACCACGAGTTGAATAGACTCATTGCATTCCGAACAATGTTCTTGTCCCTGTCCTTTTACGAGGCTGATCCCGCCAATAAACAAGGTAGTAAGAATTATCCAATGCGTGAAGTTCCTCCCGTATGGAGAGAAGTGGTGAATGGTCCACCTCCTGTCGCTGCTCATTTCCAGCGTATATGGGTCCACGAACCCTAGAAAAGGTCTGAAGTGTTGGCGCTTAAACAAACTCTTCCAGACCCCCGTAAAAATCCTGCTGGATATTACAAAGAATTGTCCCAGACAGTTGACGCCTGTATTATGAATTTAGCCAACATTGATATGTTATTTGGAAATGTTATTCTGCAAGGCATATGGGCACGGATTCGTAAGGAAAATCATGTGGCTGAATTAGGTGGCGATTGGGCTGCTATTAGAGCTGCGGATGCGAATCAGGTGGGTGGTGCAAAACCCGAGGATTTGATTACGGCTCTTCCAGGTAGAATAATTGAATTGATGACGACAATGATGCCTGCGGTGCGAGTAAATTAGGATAAGCTGGCTGCATGCAAGCAAAAGAAAGATGAAAGCGTCTCGGATTTCTTCACTCGTTTTGAAGAGACGTTTATTGACCACAGTGGTCAGGATTTGAGTGTAGAGGGTGGCCAGCGGTTGTTTGTGGACACATTTGTATATAATTTGCTTCCCGAGTTGTCGAATAAATTGAAGAGTTCTGAAAGCGCATGGGCTGTCTCTTCTCCTGCTAAAATATTGGCTACTGCACAGTATTATGAGAATAGGGATAAGGAGGAGAAGGAGAAACAAGATAAGAAAAACAAAGATTTGAAAACAAAGGTCCTTTTGCAGCAGGCGTATCCGCCTCGCTCGAATCAGCATCAGCAACCTTCCCAGTTTCAGCAGCCTCCACAGTTTCAGAGATTGTTGCAGAAGCCGGGTATTTTACGCTGCGACCTTCGTTAGGTCCTAATCAATGTGCATATTGTAGGGAAGAAGGACATTTCAAGAATAGTTGTCCGGTTTTATTACAGCGTAATAATGGGATGTCCTCTTCCCGAGGTCGTGGTCATTTTCAGACAGGATCTAGAGGTAGAGGACAAGGTGTGTCCTCTCAGGAGCAGCGCTCTTTTCCTCCATCTACCTCGAATTACTTCGACCAACAGACAGTCCCGTCCACACAGTATTACAATGATGATTATCACGTTGAAGAGAGGGCTGACGATTTTCAGATTGAATAGGACAGCCATTGACGAAGTAAGGGAGTTGTGTCGATTCCAGTAGATCAAAATGGGCCGTATGTTACTGTCAATACTATGGGTGTTTCAGAACCATTTCTTTTGGATACTGGTGCGATGAGAAGTTCTATTATTCTTTCTAAACTCCCTGGGGCACCTTTGTCTGGCTTAATGAATACTTCTGTGGGATTTTCTGGCACCCCAGTTCGTAATCCGGTTTCTTGCCCTTTGCCTGTTTCGATTGGTCCTTATGATTTGGATGCTTCACTTATCCTGACAACTGGTTGTGGTGAGAATTTGCTGGGTCTGGATCTGTTGAAAAGACTGCATGCAACATTGTATTGTTCTCCTTCTGGTGTGCATCTTACGTTGGGAAAGAAATTGACGTCTTCCATGTATTTGTCTCGAGACCAGTTTCCACCGAGTTGCTTTCTCTCCCTGAAAGTCTTTGGGCCACGGGCCCGAATGACGTGGGTCGTCTTGCGATCCCACCGTATGTTGTCACAGTTAAAGAGAATGTTAAAATGCCACGCATTCCTCAATATCGTATTTCCAGTGATGGAGCGAGAGAGCACTGTTGGCTATTGTTGATGATTTTATTCAGAAAGGTGTGGTCGAAGAGACCAGAGGCAATGTTTGTAACAGCCCTGTTCTTCCGATCCTTAGGAGAACGGATCCTTCACAGCCTCCTGTCTATCGATTCGTTATTGACCTGAGAGAAGTCAATAAAATAGTGGTGCCACAGTTCCCTGTTGTTCCGGATATTACAGCTTTGTTGACAATGATTCCTGCTTCGGCAGCTTGGTTTTCGGTGATTGATGTAAAAAATGCTTTCTTTAGTATTCCTATTGCTGAAGAAAGTAGGGACATCTTTGGTTTCTCTTTAGGTGGCCGAAGTTTCCGATTTATAAGAGCTCCTCAAGGCTTTTGTGAGAGTCCCTGCGTCTATAGCAAAGCTCTTAAGTCCCAACTTGATGCTTTCTCTTTGCCTCCAGGTGCTACGCTTATTCAGTATGTGGATGATTTGCTGGTGGCTGCTGATACGGAAGATGTGTAAGAGTGTGACTGTTGCATTGTTATATCATCTGTCTGCTTTAAATCATAAGGTGTCACCCTCTAAGCTGCAATATGCCCGCCAAGAAGTGACCTATTTAGGTCATCTCTTGTCGAAGGAGGGAAGGCGATTGACCCCAGAACGTATTCATGCTATCTCACAGATGTCTGTACCTACGACACAGAGAGAAGTCCGTGCCTTTTTGGGTATCACTTACTACTGTAGACAATGGATTCCCAACTTTTCACTTTTGGCGAAACCATTGGTGACATTAACGTTGAAAGATACGCCCCATCCGCTCCCTTGGACGGATGAATGTCAGAAAAGTTTTGTTGACTTACGTACTCCCCTGTGTTCCGCTCCAGTGTTGGGTACCCCAGATTATAGTAAGTCCTTTACACTGTACGTTCACGAGAGAGAAAGTTGAGCGTTGTCAGTTTTGACACAGCAATTCGCAGATAAGCAGAGGCCATGTGCCTATTTCTCCGCTACATTAGACCCAGTAGCTAAAGCTTTGCCCAGTTGCCTCAGAGCTACGGCAGCTGCGGCAATTTCTATTAGACAGTCTGCCGGATTAGTGTTGGATAACACACTCATTGTTATGGTCCCACATGCAGTGGATACCTTGCTGAATAGAACCAAGACGCAGCATCTCACGAGTGCTGGTTACGAGCTGACACTTCTAGCGAGCTATGTACATATCAAAAGATGTAACACGTTAAATCCAGCTACATTGTTGCCACTCCCAGATGAGAAAGACGATCAGGAAAAGCATGATTGTTTTCTTCGAACAGAAGAAGAAACAAAGGGTAGGATTGATTTAAAGGACACTCCGCTCAAGGACCCGGGCGGGATCCTATGGGTGGATGGTTCTTGTTTCAAGCTTCCAAATGGAGAGACTACCTCTGCCTATGCTGTCACCACCTTATGCACAATTGCCGAGACGGCACGTATTGGACATAATTCAGCCCAAGCAGCTGAATTGATAGCCTTGACTAGAGCGTGTGTGTTGTCGAAGGGAAAGAGAGTGAATGTGTACACAGACAGTCAGTATGCTTTCGGTGTTGCACATAGTTTTGGTAAGTTGTGGAGAGAGAGAGGATTCTTTACCTCCCACGGGACAAAGATTCAGCATGGTCAGTTAGTGACTGATCTTCTTGAGTCACTTACCTTACCTACACAGACAGCAATCCTAAAGTGCAGCGCACATAAGAAAGTCACAGATGATGTGGGTCGTGGAAATGCGTTTGCAGACGAGGTAGCCAAAACTACAGCTAGAAACATCAATAGTCGAATGTATGTGGCAGGTCCTGCAGATTGGGTTACGGAAATTGGAATGTGTGAAGACACGGTTGAGAGTGTGAAAACGAATCAGGGAGAGGCTACTGAGAAGGAATTGAGTACGTGGAAAGAAAGTACGGGAATGTTAGATTCGATGGGTTGTTGGACGGAGTTGTCGGAACATCAGCGATGGTTGTTACCGGACGCTTATGTGTTACCGAATGGGACTATGGCTCATGGTCCAGCTCACATTAGTGCAAAAGGCATATGTAAGCTCTTGGCTCCTGTGTGGCAGAATGAAGGAATTCCGAAATGTGCAGAAAATGTTGTTAAGCATTGTATTGTTTGTTTAATGCATAACCCAGGAAAGGGTACTCCAACTCCGGCAGGTCATTTTGCTCCCCCGTCATATACTTTTGAGGTGTTGCAGATCGATTATATTCATATGGATCGCTGCAACAACCTTAAGTATGTTCTGGTGGTGGTATGTGCCTTTTCCTTTTCCTGCTGGATAGAGGCCTACCCCTTGAAAGATAACACTGCTCTGTCGACTGCTAAAGTATTGATTAAGGAGTTCTTTTCTAGATTTGGTTTGCCGCGCATTGTCTGTAGTGACAATGGAAGTGAATTTGTGGGTCAGATTATGCAGAAAGTATGTTCTGGTCTTGGTATTAGACAGAAATTCCATGCGGCAAACCATCCTCAGTCAGCGGGTTTGGTTGAGTGTTATAATGGTACACTCAAGCTTAAACTAGCCAAGATTCAAGCCAGTACGGGTCTTGCTTGGCCTGATGCTTTGCCCCTAGCTCTTTTATCAACCAGAACTAATGTGCACTCTCGTATGGGACTTAGCCCATATGAAGTGGTATTTGGACGCCCAGCTAATGTTTGGGGTGTCCCCCGCCCCAAAAGATACCCAGACATACCATATCCTCTGTTAATTGACTATTTACATGACTTGACTACTAAATTAAGTGTTATTCGCCAACAGGTACAAAGTGCTTTTCCCGAGGCCTCCACAGACCAAGGTCACACCATCTTGCCCGGTGACTGGGTCTGTATAAAGAATTTTCAACGGACGAAGAACTTGGAGCCTCGCTGGTCTACGCCTACGCAAGTTTTGCTCGTCACCCGCACGGCTGTGAAAGTGGTTGGCAAGCGTAACTGGGTGCATGGCGTGCACTGTAAAAAGGTGCCATTGCCATTACCCTTCGACCAGTGGATTCGCAGTGGTGTAAGGGAATCGGACACTGCAACAGTTCCTTGTTTTGTTCCTAGGCGTACCCTGCGCCACCGGGCCTTAAGGCTACGGTTCTCCAGGGGGATGTTTTATCTATATTCTATCTACAAACATGACAATGAATTGTTTTTTTAATTGTTTTTAACATATGAATTGTCTTTTAAAATGTGGTGGAATTGCTTTTATGATTTTAATTAATCGAATAAAGTATGACTTGACTTGACTTGTTTTTGATCGGATCCGCTGCCCTCCCCCCCCTCGGATGCCAAAACCCACTAGGCACCAGGGATTTTATTTGTGTGCATTTTGGGAGTGACCCCTTGGACAAGGGTCACTCCAATGTGGATGATTATTTTATCCTCTGTGTTTCGCCCCCCACCAGCGCTAGATCAGCAATTTTCCTGCTGTTCTAGCCCCTGTGAGAGTCAAGACCAAGTAGAACCCAGGGATTCATTTCTTTAATAATTACGGAGAGCGATCCCTTGGTCAAGGATTGCTCCCCTTTTGGGGATGAATATTTAGGCCATTTCTGACCCCTTGGGAGCAGATTGGCATTATATTTTTAGGTCCATGGGCAGAAGACTCTAGGGATTTTTTTTATGTATGCATTTAGAGATGTTTTGGGGAGTGGCCCCTTGGGCAAGGGTCACCCCCTTTCGGGGATTAATGTTTTGGCCATTTCTGCCCCCCTTGGGTACAGATCGGCCGTATATTTTAAGGCCCATCTGCCGCAAAGGGGGGCTGAAGCTACTAGAACAGCAGGGATTTTTTTGTTTATGGCGCAAAATGTTTTGGGGGTGAATCTTCTGACTGTTTATGCCCTCGTAGGCCTTGTATTTGTAAGCCCATGGGCCCTCAGGTAACGTTTGTGTGTTAAATGTAGTCCGGCTGATGGTCTGCGTGCACAATGTGTATTGTGTTGCTTTGTGTGTAATTTTTTGTTTTCTTTTTTATTGGGATATTGTTGCTTGCTGTGTCTGTGCAGAGTAGGTGCTGGTCAGTCTAGCTGCTTCTGGCAAGTGGGTGGTATTGTTTTACAGTATATAGGTCTTTGTGTGCTTTGTATTGATTGACTTTACCTTGCAACAGCTATATGCCTGTAGTTTTTATTTTATTTTATAAATCCACACTTTATTACTTTTGTAACAGTGTTGGGTACTGTTGGCTTATTTGCCAAGTTACTTGTATAACTAAGGATTATGGCTAGCCACAGGATGACCGCTCAGCAGGACGTTGTGATGCTTTTTGAGTCTTTTTCTGACCATGATTATGAGACTGACTCTGTATCTGAGGCAGAGGAGAAAGGTCATGATTCTGGCAGTGAATTTTCTGTCAGAGAGGAATCATCTGATGGTGAAGCTACTCTCAGTGCGGATGAAACTACTCTCAGTGCTGCTGAAGTGCCTGTTTTAGAAGAGTTTATAAAAACAGGGGAAACCCAATATACCCTTGTAGGCTTGGACGCTGTATCGTTAAGGTCAAAAGGGTGCTCCAAGGGGCTTGATTCTAGAGGAAAAAATCTACTCAGTTAGGAGTGGTATTCTAAATATCACACTCCAGTGTATCAACAAGATATCACATATAGACAAACAACTTTGACTATAGAATAAATCAATGGAAGGAGAAAGAAACACGGAAAGAATAAAAAGATGTATTCAAAAGATTTTTTTATATGGGTTTAGTGGAATAATTCACAAAGTAAAAATATGGGGACATATGCAAAAATCAATTCAAGCAAGGAAGTTATGAACAGAAGTATGGACGATATAAACACAACAGTTCATAACTAAACATCAACTCCTGAATGATTACGACAGACAACCAGAATAATTAATAAACAATGGTTGTAAGTTTGTTCAAGCGAAACATTGATGGAGATGATGAGCGTGTCGACGTTTCGGTCTATGATGCTGCCGTCATTTAGACCATCTTCAGGACAAAAAA
The DNA here is from genome assembly GCF_964263255.1 of Lissotriton vulgaris. Lineage (NCBI taxonomy): Eukaryota > Metazoa > Chordata > Amphibia > Caudata > Salamandridae > Lissotriton > Lissotriton vulgaris. The sequence goes on along the minus strand of NC_141689.1, from coordinate 1,800,521,580 downwards.
ATTCATTGCTGGTAAGACACCCCTTGATTAGAGCGTTCTATTAAGTGGACGCTGTGTAGTAAGTCGTCGTAAGAGAGTCGTAAGAGAGTCGGCTTGTGTCAACAATTTAGTTCCGTTTACTTCAGCGATTATCAGTATATGGCCAGAGACGGGTGGGGTTTGTTCCTTCCATTGATTTATTCTATAGTTATAGCTGAAGTGCGCAAACCTGTGTGCATTTTAGATTACAATAAGCACATGGTTGGTGTGGATCAAGTAGATCAGATGTTGGAACCTTACACTTCTGTTCGTAAGGCTTACATTTGGTATAAAAATGTGACTATCCATTTAGCAAGCTACAATGCATTTGTTGTATTTAAAGATTGCTCTCCAGAGTCAAAGATGACATTTGTTCAGTTTCAGCAGTCTTTGATAGGCAGCCTTGTTTTAGTGGAACAGGCAGGAGTTCCTAGAGAAGTAGTGGTGGAGGATGTGCCAAGTTAGAAAGATCGCCACTTTCCTGATCACCTTCCTCCCATGGGCCCAAAAAGATTTTCCTACTAAAAATGTAGTGTCTGTGCCTGAAGAGGTGTGCGGAAGGAGAGTCGTATGCACTGCCTCTATTGTCCTTCTAATCCTGGCCTGGGTGTGCCCACATGTTTTAAATTGTACACTCACAACAGATTTTTGGGTTGCAATCGTGAGCATAAAGGTAACCCGACTGATCTGTATCGTTTTTGTATGTTTTGTTCAGATTTCATGGTTGGTATAAGTGTGATGTATTTAGTTAGAGATGTTGTGCTTGTAGTTATAGTTTTGTATCTATTGCCAATTGCTTTGTGTTTTTTTGTTGCATAAAATATGTGATGGCGGTGTTTGTGTGCTGGCGCTTGGCTGGTGGTGTGTGTGTGGACTGGCACTTGGATGGCGGTGTGTGTGGCTGGCGGTGTGAGTGGACTGGTGGTGTGTTTGGACTGATGCTTGGCTGGCGGTGTGCATGGACTGGCGCTTGGTTGGTGCTGAGCGCGGGCTGGTCCTTGGCTGCGGTGTGCGTGGAGTGGCACTTGTCTGGCGGTGATAGTAGACTGGAGCTTGGTGGTGTGTGTGGACTGGCGCTTGGCTCCTAGTGTGTGTAGACTGGCGCTTGGCTTGGGGTGTGCATGGACTAGCTCTTGGCTGGCGGTGTGTGAGTAGTGAGTTGCTGCTGGTCACTACATACACTGCTAGACAAACGCCAGTCCACACACTCCATCAGCCGGTGTGGTTGCTGTGTCAGGCATGTGGGCAAATGAAAGTGAAGGGCCCTCGAATGGCGCTGCCTGTTGATGCAAGTGTTCTAATATGCTAGGCCCGCAGCTGGCAGTGTGAATGGTCTGGTATGTGTCACAAATGAAATTTGTGTGAATAGCCTGTACAGAGGTTGGTGCCTTGTCGTGGCTTTACAGCTCAAGAGCTGGGAGTCATTGGTTCAGGTTTTTAACCTTTTAACTATTAACAGTGCATTTCCTTTTTGTGAAATCTATTGTTAATAAAAAAATTTATGCTGAACCATCACCCACCCTCGTGCCAAATCCAACCAGTATGTGTGTGTACTTAATAAATAGTTGGTTGTGAAGTATTAATTGCATTTTCTGGCTTTCTCTGCCTGGGTGTACATCGTCTATACATTGTCTGTTGATGTGAGAGTTGTAATGTGCTGGGCCCGTGGCTGGTAGTGTGGATGGTCTTGTATGCATCAGGTAGGAAAGGTGTGTAAATCGGCTGTAAAGAGCCTTGCCGTGGCTTTACAGCTCATGAGCTGTCACTCATTGGTTGAGGTTTTTACCTTTTAACTATTAACAGTACATTTCCTTTTTGTGAAATCTCTTGCTAATAGCATTTTATATACTGAATCGAGCAAACTGGTGAGTACCAAACAGTAGCTCCATGGATGGTGATTACGTGAGGTACTTTCAGACTTCTCTCACATTTTTTCTTTGTAGGGTGTGAGATTATTCTCTGATGGTTGATAAAAGTATTTAAACAAAAACTCTTTTACGAACACTATGAGGTAGGCATGATTGGAAAATTTAACATAGCCATACCTAGGAATGGAGTGGTGTGGCTCACTGACCCGTAAGCAGAGGACGGCCCGGGACCAGGGTTCGATTCCCGACGCGGCAGGGTCATGGACCATGGTCAGCGGGCTCGATAATTCTCGCCTCGGTGCCTACTCCAGTCAGGGACCACACTCGGCAACTCTGGGCATTAGCTTGCCTCATCTTCACAACGGCCCCCCCAGACTGCCGGGGATGCTTGGTCGCACCTTAGAGATACCCATTAGGGACCATCTCTCAGGGTGAGCCAAGACGGGTTCCCCAGCGGTCGAAGCGCGGAGATACTCCTCCGGGAGTCGATTCCTAGCGCTATATAAAACCCGCAATTAAATTAAATTAAATATAGGAGTATAGAATAAACGCTTAATACAAGTTACTAAAAGTGTTTTGTATAACCAGGTTATTTTTGTATGTATTCTACAGAAAATCTACCAATTCTCGATATTTTCATAAAGTAGAAACCCAGGGGAGTACAGGGTGGTGTCCTTTTCGTTGATTCTAACAAGTTTTCTTACCCAAAATGCCCAGCACACCTCTAAATGTGCCTACAGTCACACATTTTCCTTGCATTATGTGCCATATTCTTCCAGAACCAGAAAGAATCCCCAAATTCCCTACCGCCCAACATTCCCCCAGGTCTCCTGATAAAAATGGCACCTCACTTGTGTGGGTGGGCCAAGTGTCTGCCACACACACACTTGTGTGGATAGGCCTAGTGCCCGCGAAAGGAAACGGCCCAAAACACAACGTGGACCTATCACATTTTTCCAGTGAATACTGACCCTTTTTTTGTGGATTTTGAACCCTAGCCCAGCCGGCACCTAGGGAAACCAAGCAAACCTAAAAAAAATTTTAAACTATACAACCAGGGGAATCCAGGAAGGGGTCACCTGTGTGGCTCTCACCAGGTTCTGTTACACAGAATCCTTTGCAAACCTGTAGCTTTGCAAAAAAAAAAAAACATTTTGCTCACATTTCTGTGATGAAAAGATCTGGAATCTACGGGAAGCCACAAACTTCCACCCACCCGGCATTTTCCAAAGTCTCCTAATAAAAATGGTACCTCACTTGTGTTTGTAGGCCTATTGCTCTCGACAAGAAACGGCCCAAAACACAACGTGGACTCATCATATTTTTCCAGTGAAAATGGACCCTTTTTTCGCAATATGCCTAGCAGAGAATTTAGAACCCTAGCTTAGCCGGCTCCTAGAGAAACCTAGCAAACCTATACATTTTTGAAAACAAGACACCCAGGGGAATCCAGTATGGGGTGTCTTGTGTGGCTGTCACCAGGTTCTGTTACTCAGAATCCCTTGCAAACCTCAAACTTTGTAAAACAAAAAAATAATTTTCCTCACATTTCTGGGCTGAAAAGATCTGGAATCTGCAGGAAGCCACAAACTTCCACCCACCCGGAATTCCCCACAGTCGTCTGATGAAAATTGTACCTCACTTGTGTGGCTAGGCGTAGTGCCCATGAAAGGGAACGGCCCAAAACGCAACGTGGACACTTCACATTTTTTCACCGGAAACTGACCCTTTTTTGCAATGTGCCTAGCTGTGGATTTTGGGCCCTAGCTCAGCCAGCACCTAGGGAAACCTAGCAAACCTGTACATTTTTTTAAACAGACACCCAGGCGAATCCAAGATGGGGTGACTTGTATGGCCCTCACCAGGTTTTGTTACCCAGAATCCATTGTAAACCTCAATCGTTTTTAAAAAAAAAACACACACACACATTCTACAAACATTCCTGTGATGGAAAGCTCTGGAATCTGTGGGATGACACAAACTTCCACCCAACCAGCTTCCCCCCAGTCCCCCGATAAAAATGGTACCTCACTTCTGTGGGTAGGCCTAGTGCCAGAGGCAGGAAATGGCCCAAAACATATTGTGGAGACACAAAACGACCTGGTTGCGCAAGGGGATTGCCTGTGTTTTTGGCCCCGGGCTTGGCAACCATACAGGGAAACCTACCAAACCCAGACATATCTGAAAACTAGACACCTGCAGGAGTCTAAGGACGTGTGGCTTGCGTGCATTCCTCAATGTTTTCCAACCCAGAAGCTCCAGCAAACCTCAAATTTGACTAAAGTAAATCAACATTTTCTCTAATATATGTGTGGGAGAGTTGTGGAATCACGGAGACAGCACAAATATCCTACTACCCAGCATTCCCCCAAGTCTCCCGATAAAAATGGTACCTCACTTGTGTGGGTAGGCATAGCGCCTGCGACAAGAAATGGCCCAACACCTATTTGTTAGAACTGGGGGTCTCTAGTTGGCAGAGGTAGGTACCACTGTCCTAATAGGGACCCTTGCTTCTAGTCAGGGTAAGGAGGATACACTCTTTAGATAACCCCTGCTCACCACCATGGTAGCTTGGCACGAGCAGTCAGGCTTATCAAAGGCAATGTGTAAAGTATTTGTACCAACACTCACAGTAACACATTGAAAACAACACAAACTGACTCCACAACAGTTTAGAAAAATAAAAGGGCTTTAATCTAAACTACACAAGACCAAAACGACAAAAATCCAACATACACAGTTCAAGAATATGGTTTCAAAAGAGTTCTTAAGGTTGCGTTAAAATAATCCACAGTTGCGTCACGTTTTAGCCAACAGTACTTTCAGATGCGACAAAAGTACCAAGTGAAAGCTGCTGCATTGAAAAGCAAGCGATGCGTCACTCCTGAGACCCTGGGGAGGCGATGCGACAACCCCGCTGGACGCAGCGGGCGTGTTGCGATGACTCCAGTCTGTATGGGGAGGAATGCGATACCTTGCGTGGATTCCGGTGCGCAGGTCTCGGTGGAAGCGGCTCGCAAAAGGTACAATGCGACAATCTTCGGGACGGCGACGATCTCAGGTGCTGCGGCGATGCGCGGTGCAGCATCGATATTCTCCTCTGGCGGCCCCACCATGCGATGGCTCTGCGATGACTCTCGCAGCGACGTGATGCGGTCCGCAAGCAGGCGGTGTGACGATCTCATCCAGTGACGACAGGCTCTGCGACGATATTAGCAGCAATGGTACTTTTCCCACACTGGAGCGATGCGTTCCGCGAGCGAAGAATGCGTCGGTTCTTGCAGTGGCAACAGGCGCTGCAACGATCTCGATCTTCGTGGCAACAGGAATTTACTCGCACCAGAAGCAAGATGGCGGCCGCGTAGCTGTGGCCGTTTTTACAGTAGAGCAGTGAGGATGAGGGCAGAGCCTTAAGGAACCATTTCTAATGCAGCCACGAAACCCTCACACATCGAAATAAACTGGTACTAATCTGAAAAGCCTGGATGACGATGATTTTAGCCTTTACTTGTCGTGGATCGGCAAGACAACTGATACGGGCGCTGGTGCTGGCCGTGGCCGTCCCCTCTCCCTGCCGTAGGCTCCTCGGGAACACAGGAGGGCGGAGCTATTGCTCAAGGCAACGGAGCGGAGTGGAGCTCGATGCGGAGTCCAGAGGAGACAGCGGGAGTTGGGGCTTGCAAAGCCTGTGGTGCCGCAGGAGCGAGAGGCGAAGGGGAGCCATGGCCCCAAAAGTTAATTCGGGGGCAAAAGTGGCAATGTCGAAAAAGAAAGCTGGCATGGAAGGGGCGGCGGCGGCGGCTGAGGAAGGCGAAATCCTGCAAAAAAAACAAACACCCTCGGCGGAGCTGGCGAAGAAGAAGCAACAGGTAGCGGCTAAGATCCGCCAGGCTACCCCGTCAATTGCTGATATGTTTGCTAAAGGTGGTAAGGAGAAGGAGAAGTGGGCTAAGGATGCCGCACGGCCTGGTGGCGATGTCTCAATTCAGGAGGAGGAGGATCAGGACAAGGGGCCCTTTGACAGTGATGTTGGTAGGCTACCCCACCCACTGCCCAAAGAAATAGTTCACAGCTCAGCCATCCCCCCACCAAAGGCAATTACTCAGAGAGCCCCCGAAGGGACCCCCCAGTCAGGAGAGAGTCTTCTGGGTTTAGACACGGGGAAAACACCCACAAATACATCCACAAGTACGGGAACCACAGTTGAAATTAACAGCTCCCAAGAGCAGCACGAGTTGGCCGGGATAGATGTTGTGGTTCAAGAGGCTCAGCAAGCCTTAGAACCCCCCCAAAGATAGGTGGGCGGATCTGACCGAGGAGGGAGCCACGGGTAATGCTGGCGTCCTGGGTGTAGAAATTAGTAACGCCACCTGGGGAGCTGGTAATGATAAGGAGAAAGCCCCAAGTGAATGCTTCTTTTCAGTATCTGAGGGGGCTGAGTGGTCTGATGAGGACGGTGATCGCAGCTCCTACTTGGAGGACAGCAACCCGGAATCTGAGAGTGACCCCGAGCATGAACTTCCAGCGACAGCAGTTAGACCTTTGGCTGTATCATAATTGGTTGTTTGTTTGTTTCTGCAGCGTGAGAATTTTGGCACAATATTGCAAGGAAAATGAGACAGTCATTTTTTAATTTTTTTAAATTCTTTTTATTAACAGCTTGAAGCAAGATCAAGAGGGATCAAGAGCGGTGTTGGTGCTGCTTGACTTGTCAGCAGCATTCGACACCGTCTCCCACCCCCTCCTCCTGGACCGCCTACAATCCAAAGGCATCCAGGGTACGGCCTTAAAATGGATTGCATCTTTCTTGTCCAACCGGACGCAGGCAGTGTTTACCCCTCCCTATACCTCGGACAGTCGTCCACTTCGGTGGGGAGTCCCCCAAGGCTCCTCACTGAGCCCCCTTCTATTTAACGTTTATTTTTCACCCCTTGCAGATATCATCGCCCAAACTGGAATAAAGGCCACCTCCTACGCTGATGATATTCAACTTTTATTTTCGTTTAACAATATCACCCAAACCACCTTTGACCCACGAAAAAACTGCCTACGTACAATTGCCCAATGGATGGACAATAATTTCCTCAGGCTAAACGAAGGAAAAACTGAGGTATTATTCTTTCACCAGCCGTCCCCATTGGATCCCAACATCTGGTGGCCTCTTGATTTGAGTGCCCCCACCCAGCCTAAAGATTCGGTGAAAAATTTAGGGGTCAGATGGGATTCTAACCTTTCATTCCAACAACAAGTACACACGGTCTCTGCAGCATGCTTTGCCAAGATCAGAATGGTGAAAAAGTTCATCAATTTCTTACCTAACAACATCAGGAAGACTATAGTCCAGGCGTTGATCACCTCGCATCTGGACTACGCCAATGGCCTATACACCGGACTGTCTGTAGGTCTGTGCCATCGACTCCAGACAGTCCAGAATGCTGCAGTATGACTGGTTGGTGGCATTCCCCTACGTGAGCACATCTCGCCCCACCGCCCTAGACTACATTGGCTGCCCATACAAAAAATGGCAGAATTCAAAGCATTAGTACTGGCCCATCGTGCAATGAGGGGCAAGGGCTCTGCCTACCTTTCCACCTGCCTCACCCCCTACAGCAATACCAGGTCCCTTAGTTCTTCTTCAAAAAACCTCCTCACCACTCCCAGGTTAAAAAAAACCCGCTCAGGCGGAAAAACCTTTCAAGTATGTACCTCTGCCCTATGGAACAAGTTACCGAATTCTATCCGGATGATCCAGGAAGAACTCCCCTTCCGGAAAGCCTTAAAAACTTTCCTGTTGTGTTAACCCCCCTCTTTTCAAAAAACATCTAACTCAGCTTAAGATCGCACAGGAGCGCCGGGACACCCCGTTGGGGTAGCTGTGCGCTATAACAAAATACACTAAATAAATAACAAGTGATGGTCAACACAAGTTTGCAGTACAATTATTCCAGTGCACCATGAAAACACAAAGCTGACAGTTCACAGTCAAATGTTAGAGTAAGTACATTTACCTATACAAACCAGTCATATTTCCATCTTCTCGACTACGGGCTGAGGTTGGGGGGAGGGGGGGGGGGTTCACAGATGTTCCCTCTGTAGTCATTCCAGTTTGACCACACCACCCCCCATTTCTTAGGGCACCCTCGTGCCATGTACACTGTCTTCTCTTGGAGCATGCACCAATCCATATCTTTTTTCCAGGAGCCAATTTTTGGGGTCTCGGTTGCCCCCCACAGTCTAGCAATGTTGTGTTTTCCCACCGTATGTCCCAGCTTCACCCATAGCCTCCCCTTCCCTGGCAGGTCGGTGGGTTTCCAGATGTTCAAGAGACACTGCTTCGCCTCCATTTTCAATTCCACCCCCCACAATTCTTGTATACATCGCATCACCCGTTTTCAGTAGGTCTGTAGCACTGGGTACTCCCATACTATGTGAAAGAAGGTGCCTACCCCCTGCATCCCCTTCTACAGAGACCGTCCTCGCTACGTCCCATCAGCTGCAGAAATATAAACCTGATGCAGTATTTTGAGCTGAATGAGTCGGAGCCTAGCTGATATCGCCGCCTCCTTAGGGGAGGCAAGCGCACTTCTCCACTCCTCCTCAGCAATTTCCAGTTCGTCTGCCTTCCACTTCACTTTAAGAGTGAGCAGCGGGTCTGGAGAGTTGTTGATTAGCTTTTTATATGTGAGGGAGATTGCATGTTCCTGAAGATGCCCATCTAGCAGCCTATCCTTCAAGGGGAGGCTTTTGGGGATATGGTCCCTGGTGGAATATTCTTCTGGAGGGAGTGCCTAACCTGCAGGTACCGGAAGTACTTCGAATGTGCGAGTTCGTATGTTGTCTGAAGAGAGGCAAAGGACTTAACTCCGTCCAGACCCCAAAGGTCCCCTTGAGGGATGCCAATAAGATCCCAGTTACGGAATCCCTTGGAGCGGCCCAGATTTCCCAGCTTCTCAGATGCCCAGAGCGGGGTGGCCATGGTAAGCCTGTTTGCCCAACCCAGTTTCCGCTGTACTGTGTGCCATAGTTGGACCGAATGTTTCGTTGGCCCTGTGAGTGGATATCTGCCCGGTTTTGAATAGAGCGCTGCCTCGAAGTTACCACCCGGAAGGAGCCACCGGTCCATTCCATATCCCGTGTCGCCGCCATCACAATATGTGCCCTGGTTAATGGCCGAGAGGTGTACGGCCCAGTAGTACTGCATATGTCCGGGAGCGCTATACCCCTGTTGAACCATCCAAGTGTCAATTTCTGTAGGGATATTCTGGGAGTGCCCGACCACAGGAGGTATCTCTGGGAGGCCTCAATGGCCGCGAAGTATGACTGTGGGACCAGGTAATTCTGTAGGGCATAGAAGAATCGCGGCTATGCCATCATTTTAAAATGAGCTGCTCGGCCCAGTAGGGACAGCGGGAGTTTCTGCCAGGTAGCGGAGTCTCGTTTCAAGCGATGGAGAGGCGGCAGCAGATTCTTCTCAAACATTGTGGCCTTATCTTTGGAGATAAAGATTCACAGATACTTAAAGCCATCCTCAGCCACCGTGATCGGGCAGTCTCTAGGAACAACTGGGGGGTCTCCATGGAGGACATATAGAAGGGATTTACTCCAATTGATACTGTAGCCCGAATTCTTCCCAAAGTTAGTGAAGATGTCCAGGGCTAACATCAGGGACCTCCGAGGCCGCGAAAGGTAGAGGAGGATGTCGTCTGCATAAAGCGAGATCCTATCCTCCCAGCCATCAGCCCACCGAAGCCCCTTCAAAGAAACGTCCTGTCGAATCCAGGCGTCAAGTGGCTCGAGCGAGAGGGCGAACAGCAAGGGAGAGAGGCGGCATGCCTGCCGTGTTCCTCTTTCCAGTGAAAAGGCCTCAGAGGTTTTATTGTTGACGGTAACCTGGGCCAAGGGCTCTGAGTAAAGGAGGCGCACCCACCCTATAAAATTAGGGTCGAAGCCCTGTTTCCGAAGCGTCGCCATCATGTAGGGCCATTAAAGCGTATCGAACTCCATTGTAGTGTCGAGTGAGACCACAATTGCGGCCTTCTGGATAGTATGGCACCTCCCCATCACCCCATTAACACGGTGGAGGTTGAGCGCTGTGTTTCTGTGAGGCATAAATCCCGATTGGTCCGGGTGGATCAGCGTGTTCAAGACTGGCTGAAGTCTGTTGGCGAGCACCTTGGCTAGTATTTTGGGCTCTGCATTCAGTAAGGAGATTGGCCTGTAGGGGGCACAGAAGTCCCTTGGCTTACCTTCTTTCGGGATGGCCACGATTGTGGCTAACCGTTGATCCCGCGGTAACACTCCCTTTTCCCTACTCTCCTCGAACATACGCTTGAGGTATGGAGTAAGGCCATCAGGCTTGAGCTTGTAGAGTTCAATCGGGAGGACATTGGGCCCGAGGGCCCTACCCGGGCGAAGATCCCTAATCGCCCGCCCCAGCTCATCCAGGGTAAGCGGCGCCTCCAGGGTGTTCCTCTCGACGTCCGATAGAGCCTGCATCCGAATGTCGGCTAATAAGGTGACAGAGTCCTCCTCCGGGCAATCAGGCCTCCTACTATACACCCGCTCAAAGTGACGTGCAAATTTGGCGACAATATCGTGGGGTTCAGTGAGGACGGTACCAGAGTCAGTCGTAAGCTCAGCCACTACCCTGTTAGCCTGCTGTTTTTTGTCGAGCCAGGCGATGAGTTTACCCGCTTTATCGACTTGGTCATAAATTCTACCCTCCCTGTCTCATGCCAGTGTCTTAGCAGCATCTGTGGCCTGGGCCCTATACTCCGCCGCCTTAAGTTGCATCAGGTGGGCAGGCCCCGGATCCTCGTCAGTCTGCGCGGCCTTTTCTAATTCAATAAGAGCAGTCTCAATGGTCACCATCTGCGCCTCCTTTTCTTTACGGCGGCCTGCTATCGACAACAGGACCTCCCCCCTAAGGACGGTCTTGAAAGCCTTTTTTTTTTTTTTTTTTTTTTTAACAAAAGGGGAACAGAAGAGGACGATATTTAATGGGGTCCAGTGTACATGTCCTAAAGTAGAGCTAGCAGCAGAGTACAAAGTTCCCCAGGGGGCGTTTGACAATGTGGAGCAAGGAGGTGGTATTATAAATACCGTGGCTGCAGAGAGAGGGTTCCCTAGTCGGAACTTAGAGAGCCTCACACACCCAAAGTAATAAGCGTGAAACACACCCTTACTAGAGGGTGTCCGGTGTCATCATCGGCTCACTGCCCCTCGTCAGACCGGCGCTGCAATGTCTGACGGAGTGCCCAAAGGTACTCTTTTGACGGGGTTCTTTTAGTTCCTAGCCGATGGTGGGTGTGGGTGAGGATGAAAGAAGGTGTAGTCAGTGCAAAGGTGAGTGAAGGCGATAAAAAAGGTAATCAGTCCACTTTCAACTTTAATAGCGTGGCTGATTCCTTAGTTAAAAGGGGTGGGGGGGGAGTTTAGAGACCGTAAAGGTGTACAGAACAATAACTCTACCCCCTAGTGTGGTCAACATGTTTCTCGCCAAAAGGCGATTCGTCAGGACCTAAAATAAAGTACTACACAAAGAAACAAAAGTGGACTCAATGCTCAGTCTATATAAAGAAAGCAAATACAACCTCACTGGGTCGGAGGACAAGAGGGCCAAGGCACCAGGTGCCGTGAGCGTGAGGGGTAGGTGTTCCGCCGTTCCAGCGTCTTCGCCAAGGTGTATCCAAACCCTCTTAACGCTGGCCTCACGGGAGCATGCTGCGGGGCCCAGCCTTAATCCCCTTAGGGTCGCCTAAATAGAGCAGGACCCCTTGGCCCTCTTGTCCTCCGACCCAGTGAGGTTGTATTTGCTTTCTTTATATAGACTGAGCATTGAGTCCACTTTTGTTTCTTTGTGTAGTACTTTATTTTAGGTCCTGACGAATCGCCTTTTGGCGAGAAACATGTTGACCACACTAGGGGGTAGAGTTATTGTTCTGTACACCTTTACGGTCTCTAAACTCCCCCCCCCACCCCTTTTAACTAAGGAATCAGCCACGCTATTAAAGTTGAAAGTGGACTGATTACCTTTTTTATCGCCTTCACTCACCTTTGCACTGACTACACCTTCTTTCATCCTCACCCACACCCACCATCGGCTAGGAACTAAAAGAACCCCGTCAAAAGAGTACCTTTGGGCACTCCGTCAGACATTGCAGCGCCGGTCTGACGAGGGGCAGTGAGCCGATGATGACACCGGACACCCTCTAGTAAGGGTGTGTTTCACGCTTATTACTTTGGGTGTGTGAGGCTCTCTAAGTTCCGACTAGGGAACCCTCTCTCTGCAGCCACGGTATTTATAATACCACCTCCTTGCTCCACATTGTCAAACGCCCCCTGGGGAACTTTGTACTCTGCTGCTAGGTCTTGAAAGCCTCCCACATAACCACAGAGGACTCCACAGAGCCGTCATTACTCTCAAAGTATTGATCTATAGAGTGAGATAGCTACCTTCTCAGTTCGTCACTTTGGAGATACCAGGCATTAATAGGAGCAATACAGCCTTCCCGCCGGCCCACAATTGTGACATAGGCCAACAGCGGGAGTAGTCCGATATACCTCTCGCCATATGTGTGACTTCTTGAATTGTAGTGCCCTGCTGCATAGGAGTAAGAATGTAGTCTAAGCGGGAGAAAGAGCGGTGTGGACCAGAAAAGAATGTGTATTGTTTGTCTGTCGGGTGTTTGAGGCGCCAAATATCCGTCATTCCGAATGCCTCTATGAAGTCGGCTAGCCACCTACGCCCCATTGGAATGTCTTTAGGTGGATGTCTGTCGAGGTCTCCTGAGGCCACAGCATTGAAGTCGCCCCCAACTATGAGTTGGACGTCAGGGAGGGAAAGGAGAAGCCTGCCCAGATCTTGATAGGACTTGGTCTGAAGTCCCGGCGGAATATATACCGAGACCAGGTTTAGTCTACACCCCTCCCATTTACCTGAGACAGCCGCAAATCAGCCCTGTTGGTCAGTTTCTGTATGGTCAATAACAAGGGGGAAGTTATGACGGTGAAGGATTCCCACCCCCCCGGACCCAGAGGTGAAGCCGGAATGAGTGATCAAGGAGTACCCCCATCGGTTCATGGCATGACACGTATTTCCTAGCAAGTGGGTCTCCTGCAGCAATACAGCATCGGGGAGATGACGTCTGACAAACTGCAATACAATGGTACATTTTAGCTTGTCGCCCAACCCGTTCACATTCCAACTCAGGATCTTTAGGCTTTTGTACCACTTTTTAGCCATAACCCTTTCTCACTGGAAATCCAGCCCTGTGTAATCTGATGCACTGTACAACTCTGCAATGACAGTCCCGGTGCGACCATACCAACCGCCTCCCCCCACCCCGACCTCCCTCCTCCCCCCCACAACAACACAACTCCCAACACCCCCAAACGCTCCCCCCCTCCCATCAACTCCCCCACCCTGTTCCCTGCTCCGTAGGTTTAGAACTACCCACATCCCCAATTAGCAAAGCGCCTTTCGACCCAACTCACTGGGTGTGAGTGTTTGATTGATTCAGATGCTTCGTGCATCACCACCCCCTTCTGTTCTGCTTTTGGCCACCATAAGTGTGGCAGGGTATGTGTGGTATCCTCCACTTCCCTTGCTTGTCCTTGCCTCTGCCTTATGTGTCCTACCTCTGTTCCATCTTGGAATGTGCCTTATTCAAGGTGTTCCACCTTCTCTGGTCAGTTGACTGCTGGTCTTTGGAGGATGAGGTCCCTAGTTTATATTATACAATAAACTTCCTTCCTTTCACCTTCACCTGCCTGGACTTCATTTATTGGATGATTCTACATTTTGGCGACGATTGGACTACACCTACGCACAGGGACCTCAACTCATCAACACCTCGTTTTGTGGTATTTTCCTTGTTTTCTGAAGATTCAACATATTTACCTGTTTCACGACAATTTCAAACTCAAGGATCTTTACAAGAACTTCGTTCATCTCTCCAGCAACAAAACAACCAAAGGTACTGTTTATTGACGTATCCTGGTATTTATTAAAACCTGGATCGTTTTTTTTAATTAACCTGGACCGTTTCTTTTTAACCAGAAAATTGTGGCTGCTTCCCATAATTGAACTATTTGAACATCTCACGTTCAGATTTTCCCTTATTTACTTCAGCGTTCATTTTAAAAGAGGATTATTTCTTTATTTCATGGAGCGAGCCACTCACCCCGTTGCCGTTCAAACAGTCTCCTAGCAACGCTCGAGCTCTGCCATTCCTCCTCAGCTTGCATCTGCGCTGCGGAGCGCGGACACGTCACTCTGCGTTTTGACCTCATCACGTCCTCCGCCATCTTTGCCGGTCCTGTTTTCACAGCGTCTTTCTCCGCTCCGCTCTCCTGCGCAATCAGCTGCTGGGTGAGAAGCGGCAAGTGCTAACCGGCACTTAAACAACAGGAGAAGCGGCAAGCTATTAAAAAAAAAGTATGTGAGTATAGATTCACCACACATTTTTCTACGCTAGATCTTTCCTCTGCCTACCACCAGGTAAAACTACACCCATCTTGTCAGGATTTCACAACTTTCATCACTCCCTTTGGGACATATAAATTTCTTAGAATGCCGTTTGGGCTTATTTCTGCGGCCTCGGTATTTCAAAGAGTGATGGAGGGTATTTTGGGTGGTCTGTCTGGTGTTAAGGTCTATCAAGATGACATCCTGGTTCATGGCGTAGGTTCTAAGGAACACGATGACAGAGTGTGCGCGGTCTTGCATAGGTTGCAAGACGCGGGTCTCACACTTAGATTAGATAAATGCAAATTGGGGGTTGAGACAATTGAGTATTTAGGACATCTTGTGTCAGGCTCTGGTATCAAACCTAAACCGTCGTTGGTGGAAGCCATATCCAATCTCAATTATCCCAGTAATAAAGATGAGTTGGTTAAGTTCCTTGGGATGTCAGAGTTTTATAATAAATTTGTTCCTGGTTTTGCCCAGAAGACTGAAAAGTTGAGAGTTTTACTTAGAAAAGGACAAGAATTTGTTTGGGACAAAAGTTGTTGTGAGGAGTATGATCTTATTAAGAAGTGCCTCAATAATGCGCAGAATCCTGCTAGCTTTGATCCTCCCTGAATGTTCACCTGATGGAGTGTTAATGAGATGTAGCAGACTTGTTCCTCCAACTAGATTGAGACATAAGATTGTGGAGTATGCACATTCTAGTCATATGGGCATCGCAAAAACCAAATCAAGAGTCAGGGAAATCTATTGGTGGCCTGCCATGGACACTGAAATTGAAAGATCTGTGAGAGATTGTCCACAATGCTCAGTTAGTGATAAGATACTCAAGTGCAGAACTCAACCTATGGTAATCAGAAAACAGTCTACTGGCTCATGGGTTGATGTCTCATTGGATATCTTAGGTCCTGTCAAAGTTAGCAGTCAAGACAAATATGTTATCGTGTGTGTTGACATGTTTTCAAGGTGGCCGTTTATTAAGGTTGTGAACAAGGTGGATTCCTCTACTGGTGTGTCACCTTTCGTCTTGTTCAAGGGAAGGT
This sequence comes from Lissotriton vulgaris, assembly GCF_964263255.1. Taxonomy (NCBI): domain Eukaryota; kingdom Metazoa; phylum Chordata; class Amphibia; order Caudata; family Salamandridae; genus Lissotriton; species Lissotriton vulgaris. Next base: position 1,800,506,179 of record NC_141689.1, on the reverse strand, counting down.
CTCCTTGCACTCCTCTCAAGCCTTCTTGGGTTGGTACGAAGATTGGGGTTAATGACACTTTGAGCACTGACTGGAAAGAGAAGGAGTTGGGAAAGGCAGCGAAAAGGAAGGTTGAGTACGACATAAGAAAAGCTGCTAAAAAAACCGTGGTGAGAGTGGGAGATGTGGTAAGGATTAAATTGCCAGAATGAAAGTTTGGTGTTTCAAAATTCAGCCAACCAATCAAAGTTATAAAACTTCTAGGTAATGCAGTTAAGACACAGGATCATAAGGTGTGGAACCTCAGCAGAATAGCTGTGTGTCGCGCCAAGAATATGGAAGACAATGTTTTGTGTCATTCTCCTGTACCCTCAACCTCTGTTCCTGTTAGAAGATCTACAAGGAAGAGTTCTGTTCCTTCTCGTTTTATTGACTGAGTTCTTGCTCACTTGTTACTGCAAATGTAACTGTTTTGCTTCACATTTTCTTCCCTGAATGTTCACCACACCCTCCACCCACCTTTTGTGTTTTATTGATAAGAGGGAGGTCTTGTGGTATCCTCCACTTCCCTTGCTTGTCCTTGCCTCTGCCTTATGTGTCCTACCTCTGTTCCATCTTGGAATGTGCCTTATTCAAGGTGTTCCACCTTCTCTGGTCAGTTGACTGCTGGTCTTTGGAGGATGAGGTCCCTAGTTTATATTATACAATAAACTTACTTCCTTTCACCTTCACCTGCCTGGACTTCATTTATTGGATGATTCTACAGTATGCTCAGACGTGAGTCCCTTGCTCACTTTGCCACTGGATTCAAGCAAGCCGGGCTGAAGACGGCTGGAATGCCAGAAACCGGTCCTCGGAAGCTTGTTTCCGGTCCAGGGAAGACTAGGCTTGGCAGTTCGGGCTGGACTGTTCCCATGAGGCACAGGTTCAGACTGATTTGCATATAGCCATTTCTGAACTGGGGTGGCAGAGTGGGCTAAAGAACGGTGATCGATTAAACCCAGATCTTTTGACTGGGTGTGAGTGTTTGAATGATTCAGATGCTCCGTGCATCACCACCCCCTTTTGTTCCAACTCGGAATAGGGCAAAAATGAACAATACCCCACTCCTCCCTCCCTACTAGTCCTTTCCTATGAGGAACGTGCACCAGCCCCAACTCCAGCCGCCGCCCCTCCTCCACCCCACTGCTTTCTTTATTTGACCCAACTTGCCCGATCCGCTACTCCGGCATGTCACACCAGGCATGAATCAGCGCCACCTTCCAGGCCTCCAACGATTAAGCCCGCCATGGTCAGAGCAGGGCAGGCGGACAGTCTGAGGAGGAGGGAGTGTACCAATAGCCACAACAGTCCGATAGTGGACCCCACTTCTTTAGCGGAGGCATGCACACACTCCCCCCCCACCCCCACATCAAATCAGACTAGAAGAAGATTCCCACTTGACCCGCCCCTCATTGCCAAGTCACAGAATACTTTACAACATGGAGAGGTTCACTGCCGAAGTTCTGTCCTCTTCAGAGATCGGACGCCTCTCGAAGGGTCCCCCAGCGCGAGAGACAGACATTTTTAAGTTTGCAGGACATTGAGGATAAGATAACTTGTTGGCATTCACAAGAGAGACATCACCATGTACTCCATGGGTTAACAACAATATCTACAGTTGGTAGGTTATTCTTAGATGGAATGTACACCTTAGCAGAGAGACTAAAAAGAAAGATTCCGGAACAGCCATCTATTCCTCAAACACACACATATACTGGTTGGATTTGGCAGGAGGGCGAGTGATGGTTCAGTATATAAAATTTTATTAACAAGAGATTTCACAAAAATGAAATGCACTGTCAATAAATTAAATGGACAAAAAAACGAACCAGTGACTCGCAGCTCGTGAGCTTCAAAGCTCACGGCAAGGCACCAACCGTTTTACAGGCCATTCACATACCTTTCATATGTGATACACACAAGACCATTCACATCACCAGGCACAAAACCAACACATCACAACATTCACAAAAAGGGACAAGGTACATCCAGCTTCAGAAAAACAAAAAAGACAAATATTAATGCACAGCCATCTAATCCTGAAGCACACACACATACTGGTTGGATTTGGCACGAGGGTGAGTAATGGTTCAGTATATACAATTGTATTAGCAAGTGATTTCACAAAAATGAAATGCATCCAGCCAAGCGCTAGTCCACGCACAAAGCCAGCCAAGCACCAGCCCATGCACACCGCCAGCAAGCGCCACTCCAGGCACACCGCCAGCCAAGCACCAGTCAACGGACACTGCCAGCCAAGCGCCTGTCCACGCACACCGCCAGACAAGCGCCAGTCGATGCACACCGCGAGCCAAGCGCCAGTCCACGCACACGGCCAGCCAAGCGCCAGTCCACGCACACCGCCAGCCAAGCGCCAGTTCATGCACACCGCCAGCCAAGCGCCACTCCACGCACACCGCCAGCCAAGCGCCACTCCACGCACACCGCCAGCCAAGCACCACTCCACGCACACCGCCAGCCAAGCACCACTCCACGCACACCGCCAGCCAAGCACCACTCCACGCACACCTCCAGCCAAGCACCAGTCAACGCACACCGCCAGCCAAACGCTAGTCCACGCACACTGGCAGCCAAGCGCCAGTCCACGCACACCACCAGCCAAGCGCCAGTCCACGCACACCACCAGCCAAGCGCCAGTCCACGCACACCGCCATCACATTTAGGATTTTATATACCAAAAAACACAAACAAATTGCAAATAGATGCAAATCTACTAACACAAAATCTGAAACTAAATACATTGCACAAAGGCCAACCTTGAAACAGATTTTTTTTTAACAATACAGACCAGGCAGTTCACTTTACCACTCATGCATGCTCCCAAAATGTATTTTGCGTGTGGTACGCTCTAAAACAAGCAGGCACACACAGCTCAGGATTAGAAGGACACCGGGGGCAGAAAAGACGAGACTCCTTCCGCAAATCTCTTTGCCAACAGACTCTACATCTCCTAGTGGGAAAGTCTTTTGAAGATGTGGGAGGAATGTAATCAGGAAAGTGGCGATCTTTCAGTCGAGCCACATCCTCCACCACTCCAAATCTAGGAACACTTGCCTGTTCCACAAGAACAAGGCTAGCTATCACAGAGTGCTGAAACTGAAGAAATGTCAACTTTGGCGCAGGAGAACACTCCTTGAGCACAATAAAAGCATTGAAACTTGCTAATTCAAAGACATGGATGGCCAACTTCTTATACCAAACATAAGCCTTCCGAATAGCAGTGTAAGGTTCCAACCTCTGATCTACTCTGTCAACACCACCCATGTGCTTATTGTAGTCTAGAATGCACACAGGTTTGCGCACTTCAGCAACCTGACCCCAAACAGCCACAGGTGAAGTACTCTCATCATGGATGGTAGTCAGCATGTACACATCCCTCCTGTCCACAAATTTCACAGCTAGTAATTCATAACTACGCAAAGTACTGCACTGTCCCCTCTGATGTTTTTTAGCAAACAAGCACTTTCAGATAACCTTTACGGTTAAAGCGGATTGTGCCACATGCAGAAGTGTCCATTTTAAACAATTCCTTAAATAATTGCACAGCAGTGTAGAAGTTATCAAGGTACAAATGGTGGCCTTTGTTAACCAATCTTCTAGCAAGATCCCACTCAATTTTCTCTGAAACTCCAAAAGTAGACGGACAACCTGGGGGGTCAATAGTAGAATCTCTAGCAGTGTACACACGAAAATTAAAAACATATCCTGTCCTACTCTCAGACAACATATACAGCATAATTCCATAGCATGTCCTCTTGCTAGGGATGTACTTCTAAAAACCAAACGGCCCTTGAACAAGACCAAAGACTCATCAATAGATATTTCTTTCCCAGGAGTATAGATCTCAGAAAATCGATCTACAAAGTGATCAAGAACTGGCCGAATCATAAAAAGACGGTCACAGTCAGGGTGATCTTGTGGCAACGACATAGAATTATCAACAAAATGCAGCATACGTAGCAAAAGTAAATACTGATTAGGAGTCATAACTGCAGGAAATATGGCTGTTGCAAACAAGGGGCTAGTACACCAATATAAAGCCAGGTTCGGCTTCCTTACCACACCCATCAATAAAGTCAAACCCAAAACTTCTTAATCTCTTCCAGATTTGTAGGAGTCCACCAGGTAGCTCTAGACTGGGGCGTAAGTTTGTCACTGTTGTCCCTCAAAAACTGTTCAGCATACAAATTAGTCTGGTCAACAATCTCACCCGAAAATACATCATCCATAAACAACTGAAAAAACTAAATAGGCAAAAGAATTTCACAATCCACTCTACACCATGCATCACCGCTAAAGGTAGGCAACACCAGCTGCACCATGTTTGGATCAACCCAGAGTCCAGCACTTCCAGTAGGAAGCCTAGCAGCCTCAGGCTGCAATCCAGATGCCTCTTGCACCATCGGCACAGCAGTTTCCTCCTCTAAAAAAGGCACTTCAGCCGCACTGAGAGTTGCTTCATCCACACCAAGAATACCTTCATCCGCACTGAGAGAACCTTCATCATCTGATAATTCCATGTGGAGAGAAAACTCACTGCCAGAATCTTCCCCTGCCTCCTCTCTCTAAAATGCACTATCAATCTCATAATCATGCTCAGAGGAAGATTCAAGAAGAATACCAACCACCTCCTGAGCAGTCATTCTACGGCTAGCCATAATGCTTACTAATAAAGGTAACTTGTCAAAAAAGACAACAACAACAAACACTTTGTAAAATAAGTAATAAACAAAAAGCACCTTTATCAAAAACACATATATATTCAAAACCGATACCACTCACTTGCCGGAGGCAGCTAAACTCACCACCCCCTACTCTGCACAGACACAGTAGGGATCAACAGTATCCCCCTGAAAAAAGAAAGAGAAAAGAAATACACATAAGACCATGCAACACACATTGCAAAGAATTTCTCGCTCAAAACACTAACTAAATATGCTGCCATTATGACACCACTTACAAAAAAATTCCTTCATACATTACAATATTACTCATTTGGAGTAAATACAACAAAAATGTTTTTCTTATCAAAAAATGCAACTAAGCAAAACTGCAGAACCATTGCCGAAACCGCAAACAGGAAGCAAAACCTTTACACTAGAATAAAAAGGAGAAAAAAGCATTACAATCACATGTGCAAATAATGCACCAGTCCACACACAATCCAGCAGCCAAGCTATGGGGTAGGAGGGCCTAAGAGTATAAACTAAATATTCACCCCGTAAAAGGGGAGCAACCCTTGCCCTTGAGGCCACTCCCCAACACAAAATTTTTAAAAACCCTGGTGTCTAGTGGCTTCTGCTCCCCTTGGGGCAGATGGGCCTAAACACCCACTGCTATTCTGCCACCCAAAGAGAGCAGAAATGGCCACAATCATCCTCCCACAGAGGGGAGAGACCCATGTCCAAGGCGCCACTCCCAAACATAAAAAAAAACCCTGGTGGCCTAGAGGCACTACAAATTAATTAATGCTCCCCAAAGGGGAGCAACCCTTGCCGAAGGGGTCACTCCCGCAAACAAATCCCTGATGGTCTAGTGGGCCTATTTTTTTTTTAAACATGTCGATCTGGCCCCCTGGGGGGCAGAGACAGCCACAAATATTGCGCCCAAAGAAGAGCGACCCTTGCCCAAGGGGTCACTCTCCACCCTGGAGGCCTAGTGGGCCCTAGATTAAAAAAGGGCGAAATATGCCCCCCCTCCATGGGGGCAGATAGTCAAAAACATAGACCCCAAAGGAGAGTGACCCTTGCCCAAGGGGCCACTCCCCAACAAACACTCCCAGGTGATCCTGTGGACTTTTTTTTATTATATAACTAATCTGCCCCCCCCAGGGGGCAGACAAAGCCTAAATTATTAGCCCCATAAGGGGAGAGACTCTTGCCCAATGAGCCACTCCCCAACAAACACTCCCTAGTGGTCCAGTGGACATTTTTTAGTTATATAAGAAATCTGCCACCCAGGGGGGCTGACAAAGCCTAAATTAATAGCCCCATAAGGGGAGCGACCTTGGGCCTTCCATAGGGGTGACCAATGTGTACAGAAAGGGAAGGGTTAGGCCTGGTCAGTGGGGACACTGACCAGGTTAACATGGCAGTTCACAGACTGCACACAGGCACTGTGGTGGCAGGCCTGAGACACCATTTTAGGGCTACTCATGTGGGTGGCACAATCAGTGCTGCAGGCCCACTAGTAACATTTGAATCACCAGCCCTGGCACACTCAGTGCACTTTACTAGGGACTTCTTGGTGATACAAATATGCCAATCATGGATAACCAATTACAATAACAATTTACACATGGAGCCCTTGCACTTTTGACACTGATCAGCAGTGGCAAAGTGCCCAAAGCATCTAAATCAACAAAAACGAAATCCAGCACAGCGTCAAAAATACAGGAGGCAGAGGCAAAAAGACAGGGGAAACCACGCCAAAGGTGCCAGGTCTAACAGTATTGTAGAGTCATCAAAAATGATCAATCACAAAACAACCTGATTTTGCTAGGGGTCACCTGCGCTTTTGGCCCTGAGCTCGGCAACCATGTAAGGAAACCTACCAAACCCAGAAATTTCTGAAAACTAGACAACTGCCGGAGTCCAAGGATGTGTGGCTTGCGTGGATTCCCCAACGTTTTCTTTCCCAGAATACCCAGCAAACCTCAAATTTGGCTAAAACAGGGGCGTGGTTAAGCGCCGGCTAAAATGGCCGCTTAATCCAGGAGTTCCGGGCGACCGAGCCACCAACAACGATAATCCGGCCATACTCCGACAAGTTCTGCCAACTGTCGGCAGTGCGTGAACCCCTGGGAGCTGCGGCATTCTCCGATCCAACTCGGGTCTATGTGCGACCTTCCACCGCAGAGCGGTGGCCCGGAGAGCTCCCGCCCGAGTCGGGGCCTGGAACGGGAACGCTCGGCGAGCGGCCTCCAGCGCTAGGCGAGGCCCCGGCTTTGAGGCCTGGCCGCTGGATCCCGCGGGACCCGCCGAACACTGCCATCGGCACACCATAGACGGCGACCACCCGGGGAGCTACACGGCCCCGACACAGCACCAGCGATCTGCCGCCGGATTGAGGCGGTGTCTCCCTAACGCTCTGTGAGTGGGCCGGAGCCCTGAACAGCGGCATCACGCTACAGACGCAGGCCGGGCCTCGCGTCACTGCGGCAGCACTTCCCCGGCCCTGAACGACAGCGAGCCCCAGCCACGGTGAGTGTCTAGCGATTAGGTATAAAGGTGGGCCGCGCAGCTATATGGGCATGAAGGATTGGTGGACCCACGCATGCTCCTTGACGCCCTCGGGTACCGCATCTGGGCCTAGATCACTGTACTAACCTGCCCTTTGGCCAGAGAGAGGCACCGACGGGGCCGTGAGTGTCGTTGTTTTAACCCGGGTCCGGGCACCATCTTGTAGCTGCCACTTGGGGGGCCCACAACTGCGGCACAACGTCGGGGGCTGTTTAACAGTGAGCTGAGAGGGGCCACTGCGTCTCCGACGAGTCTCAACATCCCCCCTTTTTTGCAAGACATTGATGCAACCTGACCCTGCGGACCAGACGGAAAGGAGAAAGAGCGCAATCATGAGGCCCAAGCCTGGGACCTCCACGCAAACTAACAAGCTTGATAAATATACGGTGCAAAAGGGCTCACCACAAAAGGAGACACCGGCGGACGCACAACAGAGCCAAAACATCATGGAGGCCATCCACTCACTGGGGGCGACCCTCGAAACTAAAATAGACAAGGTGTCCATTGAGGTCAATCTACTCCGCACGGACCATAACAAAACTTCTGAAATGACCAAGGCCAACGAGGCGGACATTGCGGAGCTGCAGACATCGACGAAACGGCTGGAGCAGCGAGTTAACGACCTGGTCCACCAACACAGACAGATGGCACTCCGCCTCGAGGACCAGGAAGGACGGGCCCGACAGAGTAATATCCGCCTCGTGGGGGTGCCGGAGAGCCTCGAGGGGCCCAGTATGGAACTCTTTCTTGAGGATTTGATCCTCAACCACCTCAAGCCCAAGCGTCTGTCGAAAACGCGCACACCGGGCACCCATCCCAAGGCCTAAACCAGGAGCACCGCCCAGGACGATCATCGTAAAAATCCTTAACTACAGGGATAGGGACGCTATCCTACAAACGGGAAGACAGACAGGGGTCCTACGTTACGAAAACGCCACGATCCGGTTCTTTCCTCACTTTACTCTACAGGGTAGATCCTTCGTAGGCGGGAAAGCGGCACTCAGAGACAAGGGTAATAAATACATGATGTTCTTTCCTGCCAAACTCAAGGTCCTTGCCGGAGGCAAATCTTTCTTTTTCACTTCGCCATCGGAGGTGCAGGATTGGCTGGACAAGGACTTGCCTGCCACTGGGAAGGGAGCGGAGGGACATAGCTGGAGAGACACACAGGTGGCATCCCCTAAATCTGCGGCTGGGAGAACATAGCTGGATCGTCAGAGCCAACACTCCTGGAGGTCCAGATCCGCTAGCCCTCGATGGGACACCCCAGAAGCCGTTGGGGGTCGTGGAGACTGAGAGGCCTCAGGACTTATGTGCGGTAAACAAGAGTGTAACAAACAACACCGTGCTTATGTATGCTGATGCACCGGGGGGGGGGGGGAATGTATTTACTGCATAAGGATGGGATGGACAGGTAACAAACAATCTTCATGCAGGACTTGTACTCTGCACGGTTCAACTGCTATGTTGGGGGGGAGGGAACCTGGGCGGCGAACACGGCCGGGGCTACTGCGCACCCCTGACGAAAGGTCCACTAGGAAGGGAAGACAGGTTATTTAAAGTTGTAAGTTCTTCCTCTTCCGGGAAGAGTTCAGGGCGAAAGGCACTCTGCTAATTGGGGATGTGGGTAGTTTCAAACCTACGGAGCAGGGGAGCAGGGAGGGGGGTGGGAACCTGGGGAGTTGGGGAAAGGGGCGTTGGAGGGAGGGGGGGGACGGGGGAATATGGGGCCAGTTCTGGGATAGTGGTATGGTCACACCAGGGATGTATTAGTGCTGCTGAAAGTTGTGTTAAAATGTGCAGGATGTCAAGTCAGAAATGTCTCCTCAAGAAATGCAGGGAGGGTGAACCGGTGAAAGGGACACATTGTCATCAAGTGGGATAAGAATCTAAAGATAATGAGCTGGAATGTCAACGGGCTGGGGGACAAGCTTAAAAGACCATTGTGCTACAATTTGTCAAGAGGCACCTCCCTGATGTGGTACTCCTGCAGGAGACGCATCTTCTGGGTAACACATGCCACGCGCTAAACCGGTGGGGCTACACCCTATCGGCCCATGCCGGCTTCACCTCTGGATCCCGGGGGTGGGCATCTTGCTTCGTCGTAACTTTCCCCTAGTCATAGATCGCACAGACTCTGACCCCTTAGGGCGCTTTGCGACAGTGTCGGGTACATGGGAGGGTCACAGGTTGAACCTAGTCACTACATATATCCCGCCTGGTCTTCAAACCCAATCATATCAGGACCTGGGGAAGCTGCTCCTTTCACTCCCGGAAGGACGACTCCTGGTGGGGGGTGACTTTAACGCTGTGATATCGGGGACTCTTGACAGACTTCCATCAAGGGACACACCATCCGGTCACAGGTGGCTAGCAGACTTTCTCGAGGCTTTTGGTCTCATAGACCTCTGGCGTACCCGCCACCCACGGGACACGCAATACACCTTCTTCTCTGGCCCACACCGTTCATTTTCACGCATTGACTACATACTAGCGCCCTTATACCATGACATGACAATTCAGGAGGTGGCACACCTAGCGAGAGGGATTTCGGACCACTCACCTCTATTGGCTCAGGATGTATGACGTTACAACGCATACTTTTACCACGCATGCCTTTACAACGCGGTATTTACAACGAAAACCTTTACAACGCATAGTGCTTTGGGGTGCTGGATAGTGAATAGTTTAATTTACTATTCCAACTCCAGTCCCTGTGGACACTAGGGAAGGTGTTGGATAGTAAATTAAACGTATTCCCTATCCTAGAGCGCCCCCCAGCGCAATGCGTTGTAATGGTTGTCGTTGTAAATACCGCGTTGTAAAGGCACTGCATTGTAAAAGTTGCGTCGTAAAGGATGTTTCCCATTGGCTCACCTCACACTTGGGGGGAAGCGTGAGGGTGTCATTGCATCGATAAACGCATGGTATCTGCGCAGTGAAAGTATTAGAAAAAAGCTCACCCTTTTTATAGATCGATACTTTGAGGACAACGAAGGTATGGTGGCCTCGTCAACGGTGTTGTGGGAGGCTTTCCAAACTGTACTGAGAGGGGAGGCCCTCTCTGCGATTGCTGGTCGTCGCAAGGAACGGGAAGAGCAAATCGTTACTATGGCAAGAGACCTCCTAGAACTTGAAACCGCGGCCCAAGCTGAGGGGAAGCCGGAGACAGTCCACCTGATGGAACTGAAGGCGGAAGAATACAGGGCTTTGGCCCCTGACGCTGCCAGAACTTTATCCAGAGACAAAGAGGGTAGACTCTACGACCAAGGGGATAAAGCAGGCAAACTTATAGCCTGTCTAGACAGGAAACAACAGGCTCAGAGAGTAGTTGCAGAGCTTAAGACGCAATCTGGAGCCGTAGTCAAGGAACCCCGTGAAATAGTCAGTGAATTCGCGTTACACTACCAGAGGATATATAGCAGAGGCTCTGATGGGCCAGAGGAGGACTCAGTCTCATTGCTCACTGACATTCAAATGCAACCCTCTCTGACTCGGAGTGTGACGCATTGTAGGTGCTACTTACTATAGAGGAACTACTCTGGGCGATCGGGGATCTTCGACCGGGAAAAGCACTTGGGCCAAACGGCTTGCCAATAGAACTATACAAACTCGCACCTGGGGGCCTTAGTCCTCACCTAAAGCGTATTTTTGAGGAGAGCAAGGAGCTGGGTATTTTACCCCGTGATCAGCGCATTGCTACTATAGTGGCCATCCCCAAGGAAGGGAAACCAAGGGACTCCTGTGCCTCCTACAGGCCCATATCCTTATTAAACGCAGAGCCCAAGATTTTAGCCAAGTTCCTCGTAAACAAGCTCAAACCTGCCCTGTCTGTACTGGTCCACCCGGATCAATCTGGTTTATGCCCCACTGGAACACAGCACTCAACCTCCGGAGGGTACACGGAGTGCTGGGAAGATGTCACACCATTCAGGAGGACGCGGTGGTGCTGTCTTAAGACGCAGCAATGGCATTCGATACGCTCGAATGGCCCTATATGATGGTGGTCCTCCGCAAAATGGGCTTCGGCCCGAATTTTATAGGGTGGGTGCGCCTCCTCTACTCGGCCCCCCTGGCCCAGGTTTCTGTGAACAATAAAGTCTCTGAAATATTTGAACTAGGACGGGGAACGCGACAAGGGTGTCCCCTTTCGCCCCTTCTATTTGCCCTCTCACTGGAGCCTCTGGCCGCCTGGATCAGACAGGACCTGTCCCTGAAGGGGATACGCTGGGCCGACTGGTGGGAGGATAGGATTTCCCTCTACGCGGACGACATCCTCCTTTACCTAACTAGACCTCGCAAGTCCCTGATGGTGGCCATGGATATTTTTGCAAGCTTCGGTAAAAACTCAGACTACAGTATCAACTGGAGCAAGTCCATACTCTATGTACTGAGGGGTGACACTCCCGCACCCCCCGAAACTGCCCGATCACTGTGGCCATGGAGGTGTTCCGCTATCTAGGGATTTTTATCTCCATGGAGAAAACAATCAGGTACGAGAGAAATCTTCTTCCGCCACTGCAGCGATTCAAAAGAGACGCCGCCTCCTGGCGGAAGCTCCCGATATCCCTCCTTGAACGGGCGGCACTCTTCAAAATGATGGCGTTGCCGAGGTTCTTATACACCTTGCAAAATCACCCAGACTTGGTCCCGGACTCCTATTTCACATCCATTGAGGCAACGCAGAGGGAGCTATTGTGGACTGGAATACCCCGCATATCCCTTCGGAAATTGGCGCTAGGATGGTTCGACGGTGGTATAGCGCTCCCAGACATCCGCAAATGTTACTGGGCTGCACACCTCTCAGCCATTAACCAGGGCACCTACTGTGATGGCAATGATCCAGGATATGGAATGGATCGCTGGCTTTTACTGGGCGGCAACTTTGAGGCGGCGCTCTACTCCAGGTCAGGGAGGTACCCACTGACTGGGCCCATGCAGCATTCTGTGCAGTTGAAGCACATTGTGCAACGCAAACTAGGATGGTCTAACACCCTTACGATGGCCACCCCTTTATGGGTCTCTGAAAGACTGGGAATGCTCGGCGCACCAAGGGGTTCCGCCACTGGGACCTCATAGGCATCTCACACGTTCGGGACCTGTTGGGCCCGGATGGGGTGGTGCCCTTTGCCTCGCTCCAGCGCACCTACGAACTGGCACATTCGGAACACTTTAGGTACTTACTGGTTAGGCACTCCCTCCAGGCTAACATCCCCGCGGGAACACAGCCCCCGGACTCCTCCCCGCTAGAGGATAGACTTCTAGATGGCCACACCCCCGAACACGCCATATCCCTCACCTACAAAAAGATCATTAACAACTCCCCAGACTTGCTACTCCCCCTTAAAGGGAAATGGGAAGCCGATGGACTGGAAATAGACGAGGAAGAATGGAGAATAGCACTTGCCTCCCCTAAGGAAGTGGCCATATTGGCCAGACTCCGGCTCATCCAGTTAAAAATCTTACACCGAGCTTATCTCTCGGTAACTAGACTACAACGAATGGGCCGCAGTGAGGATAGATGCTGTAGGCGGGAGTGCGGAGAGACGGGAACCTACTTCCACATACTGTGGGAATGTCCACTGTTGAGGTACTACTGGGCCTGGGTGATCCGTTGTATGCAAGAGGTGTGGGGAGTGGAGCTCAGGCTTGAAGCCAAGAGGTGCCTGTTAAACATATGGGAACCTACAGACCTGCCACCCTGTGGGAGGTTATGGGCGACTCTTGGGTTCGCAATAGCTAAAAGAAACATCGCTAGACTATGGGGGGCAGACCGGCCTCCTAGAGTGGGCCTATGGAAAACTGACATGGACTGGTGCATGCTCTAGGAAAAAACAGTGTACACGGCAAGGTGGTGCCTGAAGAAGTGGGTAGAAATCTGGTCCAACTGGAACGAATATAAAGGCAACATCTGTGTCCCTCCCTGAATTGACCCGATTGACGAACCGCTTGCACTGTGACCGCAATGTGAAGTTTTACCTTGAATGCATTATAACATCAAGATTATGTATGTACTGTGACTCCTTGCACTGCAAATGTGGATAATGAATGCTCTGATTGTACTGACCACTGCCCTTTTTCTTTGTTGTTAATAAAAAGAACTTATAAAAAATAAAAAAAAGTGGCTAAAACAAAAATCACATTTATCTCACATTTATGTCTGGGAAAGTTGTGGAATCCCCGAGCCAGCACAAACTTACTACCATCCAGCATTCCCTCAAGTCTCCCGATAAAAGTGGAACCTGTCGCGAGCACTAGGCCTACCCACACAAGTGAGGTACCATTTTTAACATGAGTCTTTGGGGGATGCTGTGTGGGTGGAAGTTGGTGGCTCCCCGCAGATTCCTGAAATTTCCATCACAGAAATGTGAGGAAAATGTGTTTTTTGACAAAGTTTGAGGTTTGCAAAGGATTCTGGTTAGAGCCACACAAGTGACCCCATCCCGGATTACCCTGGGAGTCTAGTTTAAACAAAATGTATAGGTTTGCTAGGCTTCCCTGGGTGCTGTCTGAACTAGGGTTCAAAATCCACAGCTAGGCACATTGCAAAAAAAGGGTCCGTTTTCACTGGAAAATGGTGATGTGTCCACATTGTGTATTGGAACATTTCCTGTTGCGAGCACTAGGCCTACCCACACAAGTGTGGTACCATTTTTAACAGGAGACCTTCGGAATGATGGATGGGTGGAAGTTTGTGGCTCCCCAGATTCCAGAACTTTCTATCACTGAAATATGAGGAAGATGTGTTTTCTTTTTACAATACTTGAGGTTTGCAAGTTATTCTGGGCAACAGAACCTGGCGAGAGCCACACGTCACTTGCCTAATTTAAAAAATTTATAGATTTTCTAGGTTTACAGCTGAGCTATGGCTCAAAATCCACAGCTAGGCACATTGCAAAAAAAGGGTCCGTTTTCAGAGGAAAAATGTGTTGTCCATGTTGCGTTTTGGTCCGTTTCCTGTGGCCAGCACTATGCGTACCCAAGTAAGGTACCATTTTTATCGGGAGACTTTAGGAAATGCCAGGTGGGTGGAAGTTTGTGGCTCCCTGCAGATTCCAGTTCCTTCCATCACAGAAATGTGAGGAAATTGTGTTGGTTTTTTTAACAGAGTTTGATGGTTGCAAGGGATTTTGAGTAACAGAACCTGGTGAGAGCCACACAAGTCTCCCCATCCTGGATTCCCCTGGGTGTATAGTTTTCAAAAATGTATAGGTTTGCTACGTTTCCCTAGGGTCCGGCTGAGCTAGGGTCCAAAATCCACAGCTAGGCACATTGCAAAATAAGGGTCAGTTTTACAATGGAAAAGTGTGATGTGTCCATGTTGCGTGTTGGGCCATTTCCTGTCGCAGGCACTACGCCTACCATACAAGTGAGGCAGCATTTTTAATCGAAAGACTTAAGGGAACACAAAATAGTAGAACAAGTGTTATTACCAATTGATTTTCTTTGCCTTCCTACCTTCATATGTAAGACAATTTGTACAACAAGCATTTACAATGCAATGGTTTCACCTTTTGAAAACTTTGAGCTATTGGCATTGTGAATGACAAAATTTGTATTTATGTGTTGCTTTTGAAAACAGATAAATAAATGGCATTGTCATTTACAATGCCAATATTTTAATCTCTGGCAAATGCCACACACACACACAGACCCACACACAGACCCACACACACCAACAGAGCCCCCCCCCACACACACACACACAGAGCCACACACACACACAATGCCACACACACAGAGCCACACACACAGACCCACACACACACAAACACACACACACACAGGCCCACACACACACAGGCCCACACACCCACACAGGCCCACACACACACACAGACCCACACACACACTGTTTACAGACACCAAAGAAGGCCCAGCGTCCCCCTGGGCGGGAATACGTTAAGGTTCTTCCCGCTCTCTTGTTTCCCCTGGAGCATCCGTTATTTTACAACCACCATGCTGTGACATGCTCCTGCCACACGTGTCTCCACAGTTCCAATTAGCTGATTTGGGCAGCGCCAGCCAGGCAGTTCTTGATTTTATTGACTTTTTGTTCTAGTTTATGATAAATACATTGGCTACTCCTTTACAAGACAAAGTGATTAAGGTCCTATCCTTTCCTTATTTCCTTTTAATTGATACCCCACTATACCCTCCATAGGAGCAGTGTGAACTGCTACCAAACTTTAATTCATGTCAATACATTGAATTGTGTTCGTTCACCCACTGCATGAAAATGATTAGTACTGTATCCTGTCCCATATGTAGAGGATTCTTGATTAAAAATGCCCCCAAATTTTTTTTTTTAAATCAGTGTGGTGCTTTGCCAATGCTTGTTGGTGGTGTTTTTGTATTGTGCAAGGTCGATGACAATGGCAACGGTCTCCAGGCTGATTCTATGATTCGGTTCTTTGGCGCGTCTATTTCAGAGAGCTGTTGAACCAGCCAGTGTAATCCGTGCTGCTGAGGGCACCCTAGGGAGACTGAAAGGCTGGTGTTATTGATAATGTGTGACGCCTTCTGGAGCGGTGGAGTGTGGCAGTGCTGACATGTGCTACTGTGAGACAGAAGCAGCCAGCCAGCTAATACGTTCATGTTATCACGGTCATGATCCATGCTTTTTAGTGATTAAAGAACAAGTATGAATTTAATATACTTCTAAACTCTTATCCTGACTTGGATTTTCCCAAGAGCTTCACAAAGGCAATCTCTTTTCGGCAGAAAAGCCAGTGATTGACTCTGCCCCAGCCCTTCCGACCTTATGGCGACAGTGGCCTGCTGAAAAGTTGCCAAATGAACCCATGTGTCTGTCATAAAAAGTGACTGACCCGGTTCCATTTCTGCCAGCCTCTCAAGGGTGTCAGGCTTTTTAAAATGTCTACAATTTACCATTTTCGGTCGGTCCGCCATTGAGCCGACAGGAGTGCGGCGCATGAACGGGCAACACATTTAAAATATATATTTCAGACTCTCGATTTCCTGCTAGAAAGCTGCATTTATTGCCCCAGCTGTACTCGTGTGGTCTTAAGTCCTTATGTATCGCAACTGGTTCTTTTGTAAAGCGCTCTGACACATTCGGGTAATGTTCGCGCTATAGAAAATCGCATTAAATAAAAGAAATTAATTTAAAAAAAGAGCGGCATCGGCCCGCCAGGTAACTAAAGTCTGACTTCTAGCTCTAGTCATCCCATCTCAGAGCCCTGCTTTCATTTTCCATGAAAATCTTGTGATGCTTCGAGCCAGCGTGTGTTAAGTAGGTGCATGCCAACACGGGGCATTTCAGATTCTTCGCAGCCTTGCACCAACACCTGGGTGGGGCGCATGAGCTCATTGAAAATCCACTGAACTAGGCAAGCCTGGGAACTGAAGGCAGGGCCTATGGAGGCAGGGACAGGGGTGTAGCTTTGCCACGTGACACCGAGGGTCGGAGATGCAATCGTGGACCCAAGTTCAACGCGCCTAATGCATTATGGGAGTGGTAGTTTTAATTCATGACTTACGCATATTTTATTTAAGTAGTACAATAAACATAAAAGTTCTGTCTACCGACAGGGCTTATTGTACTAAATGGTTGTGAGGTTCACTGGGTCACCCCATTAGATTGCAATGGTACTGTACATTAAAGTGACACAGTACAAAAGCTTTCCAAAGTGGGAGCGCAGAAGCGGAATCAAGCCACACCCGTTACCGTGGATTCATCCAGTAATCCTCGCGCTCGGCACTCGCTATCTTCAATCAATGCCTCTCTATTTTTATCACAGGTATTTACTTCCTCCTACATACAGTGTAATCTGCGGATCACTGTTTGTGGAGGGTGACGCAATCAGGCACTCCCTGCGAGCCAGCCACACCACACCACAAGTTAGCAGGCGATACACATAACCAGTGCTGAACAGCAGGCACAGCCCGGCGGGAATCCACCGGGGCAGAGAAGGAATTCAATATCACGCCAGAGTAGAGGGGCAAAAAAGCATGTGAAAGACATCTGGCCTTACTAGAGACTGGGCGTTAATTGAGACTGGAATTTACTAGAGACTTGACCGAGCCTAACTAGAGATCTAACCTAAAGAGGAACTTAATCCTACTAGAGACTGGGTATTAGTAGAGACAAGGCATTAGCAGAGCCTGGGCATTAGTAGAGACTGGCCATTAGTAGAGACCGGGCATTAGCAGAGACTGGGAATTAACAAGGTCTGGGCATTAGTAGAGAACGGGCATTAGTAGAGACCAGGTTATACTAGACACGGACAGCGGGAGGGAGGGGGCGGGCTCACGGACAGCGGGAGGGGGGACGGACAGCGGGAGGGGGAACGGGCTCACAGACAGCGGGAGGGGGGACGGGCACACGGACAGCGGGAGGGGGGACGGGCTCACGGACAGCGGGAGGGGGGCGGGTTAACGGGCACACGGACAGCGCCGGGAAACCCTTGTTGGGTAGCTGAGCGCCATACAAATGTAAAAAATAAAAATAATAAAAAAATAGCGGGACGGGGGGGCGGGAATGGGATAAAAAAAATAGTGAAAATGCTGATTACCTGCAATGAAAGTGAAATCGCGCAGCCCACCCCTGCTCGGAGTAGGGCGCTTTATGCACCTTATCTTTCACCATTGGGGCTCCTTCAGCAGCAGGAATCCGCCAACGACGAGTGTAGCATCAATTGGCTTCAGCTGTACTCCGAGCCGGGTCGGCCAATCACGCAGTCAAAAGCTAGTGCCTGGTCAGGCGCTGGTAGCAATATTATTTTGCTCTGTATCCTTGCAAGAGGTTACCAGGCAGGCTTGTTACGTCTGTGTCATGCGTTCTTTTTGTTTGTTTTGTGTTGGTGTTTTCCCCCTAACGTTCTCCTTTTTGCAGTGGCCGGCTGGGCCAGGTTGTTTGCTCACTAAAATCCAGAGTATTGAAATTACTGCCAACCCACCAGCACTTGCCGTCCAAGTGGGATCCCATAGCCCCTTGAGGTCGCCACTGAGCCGCTTCGCATTCAGGTCTTTACCCAAGTGTAGTGGAGTCAGAGTCTTGGGCCACACACTTTTACTGGCATCACCAATCAGCCAGGGCCCCGATAGGCCACATTGCCCCCCCCCCAAGTCTTACACCTTTCCACAGGGAGGGGGACCATTCAGAGTCAAGACAACTCAAGGCCCTGAGGCTGTCGCCACAGCCGCCCCCTCCAATACCTCCCCGTCCCGATCAGACCTGCAAACCCCATGCCCCCTTCCTTGAAGTCAGCCAGCAGCCCCCAATGTCCAGGTCACACTATTTTGTTGGCTATGCTGACCAGCCACAGCCAGTCCACTCTAATTCTCACTGCAGGGGACCCCAGATGCCTTTGACCCCTCTCCTTATCAGCTGGGGAGGGAATCTTCTTATGCTGTGCGTGGCCTTCCTTCAGGGCCATTAACAAGTTCAGCTGGTTATTGGATCGGCCCCGCACAGAACGACAAAGCGGGGCTCTCCCGCCCCACACACGGCTGAGCGCGGCACTCACACAAGCCTCACCAGTACAGTAGTAACCTCTTCGAGCTGGGAATCATACCTCGTGGCCCTTGCTTCGCTGTTGAAACTGCTAGGGAGTCCTAAACCACAGTACGCCCCAAAGCCCGTCACGCACCTCCTGCCGCTGAGACTCTCCGGCACTGTTCACATGCGCCGAAGTGGTGAGATCGGCCCACCGCCTCCGGGCGTTGTAAGCTGGGCACATGGGTTGGTTAACTAGCGTAGCTTTTCAGGCTGCATCATATAATACATTATATTATATTACGAATATTCGGTTCTTTTCGGGGTACTATCCTCCATCGTTCACAGGCTTGTCCTATTATCCTGGGCGCTGTGTCTTTACAATCGCACAGTGAACATTATAACATCTCCTACCCCCCTCATTATGGGCAATAAAATATTCACCGTTTGACAGGTATTTCTTCCTTCGGCCACAGATAGAATATATACACGACAGTTATATGAGTGTATATATATAAGAAAGAAAGATTTGATAAGAACAGTGTTATGGAAATCATGTTTTGTGTAGGAAATGGGGTTTTAATTTGGGAAAAAAAAAAACTTTCAGAGTCAAAAAAGGTGAATCTAGGTATATATATATACACACACTCATATAACTGTTGTGTATATATTCTATCTGTGGCCGAAGGAAGAAATACCTGTCAAACGGTGAATATTTTATTGCCCATAATGAGGGGGTAGTAGATGTTATAATGTTCACTGTGCAATTGTAAAGACACAGCGCCCAGGATATTAGGACAAGTGTGTGTATATATATATAAAATAACATGCATGCAGCGGAGCCCACTGGAGGGTGATTAATTATTCTGACAGTGACTACGTGTCCCAGCATGCAATGGAGAGGAGAGAAGTTTACAACTGCACTATGCAACGCCCACTGAGGGTACTTAAGGAGCCATGCTGTGAGATCAGAACAATCTGCTGCGCACATGAATCATCCATGACTAAGAGGCGGGAGCCGCGAAACGCGTCGGAAGGAACATTAATTCATTTGAAAGCTGCTGCTCGTTTCTATGCTGAATAAACCTTGGTTTCCTCCAACTTGTGTGCGCTCTCGAAAATGCTTTGGGCACTTTGGACAAAAAACAAATCACACGGCAGCCCTGCGATGGAGAGCTGCACCGTCTTCAAATACAAGGGGCTGTGAGTCGGAACTTTGCCGAACTTGCGTTGAGCATTTTGGAGGAGCACGGGGATAAAAATGAAACCTGCATCAGCCTCATGGCCCACTGGAGGGCAACAATAGATTAAAATAACATGCACGCAGCGGAGCCCACTGGAGGGTGATTAATTATTCTGACAGTGACTACGTCTCCCAGCATGCAATGGAGAGGAGAGAAGTTTACAACTGCACTATGCAACGCCCACTGAGGGTACTTAAGGAGCCATGCTGTGAGATCAGAACAATCTGCTGCGCACATGAATCATCCATGACTAAGAGGTGGGAGCCTCGAAACGCGTCAGAAGGAACATTAATTCATTATGAAAGCTGCTGCTCGTTTCTATGCTGAATAAACCTTGGTTTCCTCCAACTTGTGTGCGCTCTCGAAAATGCTTTGGGCACTTTGGACAAAAAATATATATATTATATATATATTACCTACTGGTTGACGAATCTGCCTGAAAATTTCCTCAAAATGGCCTCGTCGAGCTCCGGTCCTTCCCTGAAAGTTTGGGGGGGATGCGTCAAGCGGGGGCCGAGATAAAAGGGGGGTCCCAAAACGCGTTTTCCCCATGTTAATTTCCATAGGGCGGTCGAACTCACCTTTAGCCTGAACGGCTGAATGGATTTACACCAAACTTGGCAAAATTGTAGGGACTGGTAGCCCGATGTGCCTTTGCTATGTCTCAAGATATGTGCTCCAGTGGATTTTGAGTAATTTAGGTTCCAAAAAATATATATATCTATAGGCGCGCCCCGGTACGCGCACCGGGGAGCGCACCGGGCGTGCTACGCGACTTGCGCATGGAAAGCTGATTGGCTCACGGGTGTCTGTAAACATTCGAAACAGTCCGGAGCGGCCGCCATCTTGTGTCTCGGTAGGATCGAGACACAAGAGGTGGCATAAAAAAAAGGGGGAAATGTCTATAAGGGGGCAGGGTAGACCCCCCTGACCCCCTAGGTTTGATGTGGGGGCTAAAATAGGGTCCCGCGGGGCATTTAAAAAAAATTCGATTTGCGCGGGGGGAGCGCCCGGTACGCGCACCGGGGAGCGAAGCATGGGGAAAATCCAGGGCCTTATTTATGAAGGCCTTGCAACAGTTTTGCGCCGCCGGTGCGTCACTTTTTGTGACGCACCAGCGGTGTAAAAATGCGCCTCGTTGCGCCATATTTAAAAAGTGACGCATCTAGGTAGATGCATCACTTTTTAAACCCCTGTGCCACATTATACCTACGTCAGGTATAATGTATGCAGAGGGGGCGTTCCCCCGCAAAAAGCCTCGTAATAGTGACGCAGTGAAATCTATGTGATTTCACTGCGTCACTTTTAGGACGCTGTTGCGTTAAAATCTTGCGCCTGCCTCACAGCAGGCGTAAGACTGACGCACGCCCTTTCACATGGGGCTTTCCCCATGTGAAAGGACGCATTACTGGAGTTGCGTCACTTTTGTGACACACTCCAGCAATGCGTCACTTTTGCGCTTACAGATACGTCAGAAATACTGACGTATCTCTAACTCCTTTCGACATGATTCGTCATACATTAAATATGACGCATCAGGAATGTCGTAAGGAGTGCGCACTGAAAAGTGACGCATCGCTGTTTTCACGCAGCGATGCGTCACTTTTCATAAATGAGGCCCCCAGTTTATTCACTGTGTCACCTCTACGACCCTTTCTTGCGTCAATACGTCCCTTTTGCATACATTACACCTGACGTAGGAATAATGTGGCGCAGGGGCTTACAAAGTGACGCAACTACCTAGATGCGTCACTTTGTATATATGACTGAATAAGGTGCATTTTTTACAGCACTGGTGCGTCACAAAAAGTGACGCTCCGGTGGCGTTAAAGTGACGCATGGCCTCATAAATGAGTCCTTCAGTCTTCTACTCATGCGTCATATTAAATTTATGACGCATTATGTTGGAAGTTCTTACAGATACGTCAGTATTTCAGACGTATCTGTAAGCGCAAAAGTGATGCATTGCTGGAGTGTGTCACAAAAATGAAGCAACTCCAGCAATGCATCCTTTCACATGGGGCCAAGTCCCATGTGAAAGGGCCTGCACGCCTGCTGTGAAACAGGCGTAATATTTGGAAGCAACAGCGTCATAAAAGTGACGCAGTGATATCTCATAGATTTCACTGCGTCACCTCTAGGACCCTTTCTTGCGTCAATACGTCCCTTTTGCATACATTACACCTGACGTAGGAATAATGTGGCGCAGGGGCTTACAAAGTGACGCATCTACCTAGATGCGCCACTTTACAAATATGACTGAATAAGGTGCATTATTTACAGCACTGGTGCTTCACAAAAAGTGACGCTCTGGTGGCGTTAAAGTGACGCATGGCTTCATAAATGAGGCCTTCA
The DNA here is from genome assembly GCF_964263255.1 of Lissotriton vulgaris. NCBI lineage: Eukaryota > Metazoa > Chordata > Amphibia > Caudata > Salamandridae > Lissotriton > Lissotriton vulgaris. Next base: position 1,800,483,836 of record NC_141689.1, on the reverse strand, counting down.
GTCTTCAACTCCAGCAATGCATCTTTTCTTACCCTTCCACACCCCCGTTCCTTTTCAACATTTTCTTTGAATATCCACATTCCCCATATTCACTCTTCTTCTCCTTACTTTCCTTCCCAACACTCACCTTCTTTCAGTCCCCCTACTTCACTTCCTTTCTCCTCTCACACCTTTCTGTTCTTTCTTAAACATTTTCCTTTCCATTATCAATGCACTCCATTTCACTTACTCTTTTTCATTTTTTTAAGAATATAGCTATTTGATGAGAATTTGAGGTAGTTCTGAAAACAACTTTTTTTTTCTTCTTTTTTTTAAGAACAGAAACAAAAACAGGGAATGGAAACTCCTCAACAGGAGCAAAAAAAACAAAAAAAATTAGGGATGGGAACGGCAGTGATGGTTCTCCAATGCTCGAACCATGAGCAGGACACTTTGCTCCCCATAGGTAAGGAGTTGATCGCAGTATCTGCATTTCAGGACAGCATTGTTGAAAGCAGGTTGAATATTTGGCACGAGCTCCTGCGATCCCCCCCTCCCAGAAGTAGTTGCTCCTCCGTTGGATGTAGAGGCCCCGACACTGGGAACCTCTTGTGCCAGAGCCCTAACACTTTCCCGGGCAAAATTCTGGGGGTGCCTCCTCTCCACATGCCGTATCATTGTAAAGTTCCCAAAAGAATATTTCTTCTTGGGGTCACCCCGTGACAGGACTTGTTTGCAGATCCTGCACTCCACTTTTGGAGCATTCACCTTTTTAGGTCTCGCGACCTATCAATGCGCGCAAGCACATTGAGCGGAGCGAGAATTCATGTCCTCAAAATCCTCGTCAAACCAAGGGCTTTTTGCTGCGGTTTTCTTTAAGTTCACGTGAATCACGTGACCAAACAAGCACGCGCATCAGCCTCCCTCCCTCCTAATTGCATGTTTTTTTAACGGCCGCACAGCACATCAAAGGGCTTCGCCCAGCGTGCGCTCTGCGGCTTTTCCTCCCCTAATTAATCATGGCTGGCCGGCCGTACTTTCAGTTTCCCGGCTGCTCTGCATTATCAGGTACGTGTTGGTGACGCATTATTTTTTCCGTTTAATCTTTCTGTCTCTCACGCACTCTTTCATTGTCACCCCTCAATCTCTCAACGTCTGTGTTCCGCTCTCTCTCTTCCCGCATCTTTCGCTCTAAACTTTCTCGCACACACACCATAATTATCTTTCTTTTTCCTGTGACCCTTGCTTCCTCTCCTGCGTCCCTTCTGTGCCTCTCTGTCTATTACTCGTTGTCACCCACACTGTCTCGTCACCTCTCTGTCTCTCCCGCACCGCTCTCATTGACCTACTCACTCTCGTCTCTATTGCTCTCCCACCCTAGACATTCCCCTTCCACTCACTCCCTTCATACACCTAGCGAGACTTCAAAGCGCTTGTGGTGCACGGGAAACACGCTATTTCATACATTTCGGAGTATGACGGTGAGCTCATTGGAATGAAGATGGACTTTGATACTATGTTCTTTTTGGGTGCAATGCAAAAACGTTCTGTGTACCAGCGCTATTTTTTATTTTATACGAAAGAAAATAAACCAGCACATTTTTATGACTTCACTTTGACGACGTCTAGAAACGCAAACCGTACACATTATCTAAAAGTCCTGCCCATCTGTCTCGTTATATCGCAGTTTGCCATGCGATACAGCGCAAAGGGGTCCTGACACACTTAACCCAGAAGAAAATATTATCCTTTTGCCCGACTTTACTATGTCCGTCGTAAAGTCCTCCATTTGGTCTGGCAGACAATGTCCCGCGTGCTTTAAAGGCCGACGCTCGACTTATCTTCATTAGGTGGCACCGGGAGTCTGGCACCACAGCGCTCACTCACCGCGCAGTCAGTCGCTTTCCATTCCTGTGATGCTTAAAGTTCAAAAGAGACCAAGACACGGGGACTGGGGTTGTGTTTCATGTCGGGCAATAAAACTCTACCCAGGACCGCTTAAGTGATTTCACCATCGAGGCCCGCGCCCCGCGCCGGGCCAGTGTTGCAAACAAAATACTATCCGAAGGCTTTCATATTTACTTTTATTGTCTGTCCAATAAATCTATAGTCCTGCGCGCTGTAAATGGATCACCTTTGCTACAATTGGTAATGCATGCAATCTCTTGCGCACAGATGCTGAACTGGAATGTAATATAGGCGCTAAACGAGAAAAATAAAGTCATGTTACCTTCTTCGGTACGATACAGTCGTTTGACAAGCAAGTATGTCAGGCAACGTCAATGTCACAAAACAGTCTGATTTAATATGGATTGGGGGAGTGGAACAGGCCAAACATGCTTTGGAATGTAAGGATGACAAATTCATAACACATAGTAAACACTGCACTTTACAAAAAGTCAAAAGTAAGTTTTTGGAAGTAAGAAAAAGAGAAAAAAAAATCAAGAATTCTGGAAGTTTCTATGCTGATTTTCAGCCACAAGCAAGCATAACATGGCGATTCAGCCTCTGGGTCTCAATTTATAGCCATAAATTCGGAGTCGTTTCTCATTTCAAATCAAATTCTAATGGTCATAAAATGTGTACGGTGCTACTGGTATTGTTATTATATTCAAAGACAATACCATTTCTATTAGAAATGATGTTTTGCACAGGGTCCGACTGGCCGGTAGGGCAACCAGGCAGTTGATTTTTACTGTTGAGTTCCCTGATAGTACCCCATATTTTTAGCTATTTGCTTCTCTAATGGGGACCTATTTTTTGTACCAGTCAAACGCTGGTTAAGCAAGCAAAATATACGGTAGGGTGTTGAAATATCGATTACAAAAACATAGTTGACATAAATATAGTTGTAAAAATATCGTTTACAAAAATATCGACACCCTATACTTAAACAGGTAAGTACATAAATATCTACTCAAAAATATCGTTGTAATAAATATAGATGTAAAAAATATCGACTTTTTAAATTAATTAAATTTACATTAAATGATAAATAAATATAAGTACTATTAACAAAATACATTACATTACTTTTATTTTTAAACTATTGAAAACAAATTAACTACACTTTTTCATTATAAACTTAATACATGTGTACATATACATATATTTAACACATTACTTTATATAACAACAATATTACATACATATAATTAAAATATACAATATATTATTAGTTAAAACATTTGATAGCGTAGGTGTAAAAATTACTATTCCCACTCCAGAGGGTGCAACAGTAGGGAAAGCGTTGGATAGCGTAGGGGTAAAAATTACTATTCCCACTCCAGAGGGTGCAACAGTAAGGAAAGCATTGGATAGCGTAGGGGTAAAAATTACTATTCCCACTCCAGAGGGTGCAACAGAAGGGAAAGCGTTGGATAGCGTAGGAGTAAAAATTACTATTCCCACTCCAGAGGGTGCAACAGTAGGGAAAGCGTTGGCTAGCGTAGGCGTAAAAATTACTATTCCCACTCCAGAGGGTGCAACAGTAGGGAAAGCGTTGGATAGCGTAGGGGTAAAAATTACTATTCCCACTCCAGAGGGTGCAACAGTAGGGAAAGCGTTGGATAGCGTAGGGGTAAAAATTACTATTCCCACTCCAGAGGGTGCAACAGTAGGGAAAGCGTTGGATAGCGTAGGGGTAAAAATTACTATCTCCACTCCAGAAGGTGCAACAGTAGGGAAAGCGTTGGATAGTGTAGGTGTAAACATTACTAAATGTATCTACTCATTTATAAAATAACAAATTGTTTTTTTAATCAATTAATCATTAATTATTCAATTAAAATGTAATTAATTCACTACATTTTCACTAAAAAATTCCAGTACACACACCTAAAATTAATTAAACAATTAACATAATTAATTACATAATTATTAATCAATTAACTAATTGAAATTAATTAACTATTATTTATTACACTATTTATAATCATTTAAAACATTAATTAATCTATTATTTTATTATATTTAAATTACTTCCCGCCCTACTCCCCTATAAACCCACAACCCGCTACGGAACTATTAACACTAAATTCAACATAAAATACATTATTAACTAATAAAATACTACTTTGACAACAAATACTCATTAAAAACACTACATTACTTTTAATTATTTAAAAAACGATATTTTTGTAAACTATGTTTTTGTAAACGATATTTATTACAACTATATTAATGTTATCGATATTACTTACCTGTCTGTCGATATTCTGGTCAAACTATATTTTTGTCATCGATATTTCTTCCTGTAGATATTTTTGCGGCGATATTTAGGTTAGTCGATATTTTTACGACGATATTCCTGCTCTGTACCAAATAAACAAAGTTATCCTCATAGGCTTTCGTTACCAGTGGCCTTTTTGGTATTCCAGTAAGTTTAACCACCGCAACTATGAGCAGGAAGAAGTAGGTGTCGCTTAGGCTTCAGCATGTGGACGCGGGTGCTGAGTAATTAAGGAAGGACTCAAGCACTGACATCCGGTACTCACTCCGACGTGCCACATATATTTTACTGCCCCATGTGCAACTGGTGGTGACAAGAAGCTCCAGGAGTACTCAGAAAACAGTCCTCAAGCCAGGTGCTTCAGTTATCCAAGCTTAGTTGCACAGTGTCTCGAGCCCAAATTAAGAAGAAGGTTGTTTCATACACTAAAGACTTAAATTAACTGTTTTATAGGCTCACAAGGAAAATCAACCACTTCAACAACCAAGGGATCATTCACATGAGCGGTTCACTTGTTTTATTACAGAGTTTGCTGGATGATTGATTGAGCCCTTTTCGCCACTCCATGTCTATATTTGCTCATGCCGGCAGCTTGTACCCACTCAACCTCAGTGATGCTGCACTGAGCACAGTGAAAAGGGTCGCCCGAGCCCCAGCCCTCACGTCAGACTCCAAAGGCCCGAGCAAGCTCCTGCTAGAGACAGGAGTGAGCGTAGCAGCCAGGAAGCACATGGCGGTCAGGGATGGGATGCCCATTACAGGTTTGCCAAACTCAACACCAGTTGGGCAGTCACCGACAACAGCGCTGCCCAACTCGGTCACAGTCATGTGACCTGACCCACCTCACCCGCCATCTTGAGGAGGTAAGGGCTGCGCTCTAGTCAATCCAGCCCTCCCGCCTTTCCCGCCCCCTGGATGTATAAGACAGGAGGTACACATAGTCCGCGCAGCGGGCGGGCGCAGCGGGCGCGCCGGCGGCGCGTCGGCGGCGCGCCAGAGGCAAGCCCGTCTGCGCCCGTCCGCGCCGGGACCGGGCCTAGGGCCACAACCCCTGTCCCACAAAGGTCAGAAGCCGGCATAAAGTACTCCAGCCAAAATCTCCTTGCTCTCAGGCCACCCATTAGTACCAGCTGCTTAGACATTAATCCCTCAGAGATCCATAAGAATCTCGCCACCCTATGCCCTCACTGTAACTATACCATTCCTCCTCTGTCTAACCCCAATCCTGCAACCAATACCCAGGAGGAAGGAGTTAGCATATCCATAGCCCTCATCAATGCACGCTCTCTTGGAAAGCATAGGCAGGAGGTCTTTGATCTCATCACCGATTTCAAATTAGATGTATTATTTCTCACCGAAACCTGGACTGACGATACTTCACAGCCTGATCTGGCCATCGCAGTACCAGATGGATACAAAGCTTACTGTCAGGATAGGCCCAAACAAAGAGGAGGTGGACTGGCCGTAATAACCAGAGATTCCTATCCCGTCAGAATAACCCCTATTCCATCAAACTCGTGTGAAGCTATGCAATTTGCCATTAATTCTTCCCCCCTGTTTAATTTTAAGGGGATTCTGATATATCGACCCCCAGGATCCAAAGCGGCGTTCCTATCCAGTATCAATTCCATGATGGAATCTGTAGCCACAGAAAGGGCTTTTACAGTTCTAGGCGACCTAAATTTTCACCTAGACCTTACTCACCTAACTGACTCTGCTACCCTTATTTCTGATCTAGAAAATCTAGGACTAAAACAACGTGTTATGTCCCCCACCCACCAAGCAGGCCACATTCTGGACCCCATTTTCTCTAATCTAGAAGGCATGCAAATAACCAACATCTTGCCCATGCCCTGGACGGACCACTACGCTATCTTTGCAAATATAACTACCCACAACCAGTGCGGTAACAGACCACACCCCACGCCCAAACAATCCTTTAAAGATTGGAAAAATATGAACCTTGACCAACTAAAACTAACACTGGAACACACCCGTCCTACACTGTCTCCAGAACCCAATTTAGCTCTCCAGCAGTTTTACACCTGGGTGGGCCAGGCTACAAACCAGTCAGCTCCTACTAAAGAACTGTCTAGAAACAGATCTAAACCAACTGCCCCCTGGTACAATGACAAATTAAGGGCACAAAAACAAAATAATCGCAATAAGGAACGACAATGGAGAAAGGATTATGATACAGCCAGTAAAACTACCTACAAAGAAGCACTGGCACTTTATAAAGCCATGATAACAAAAGCAAAAAAAGATTACTACAGCGACCAAATCGAGAAAGCCAAAAATTCCAGCAGACAACTGTTCCAAATTACCAAAGTACTATCAGGTAACGCCCCTGATCTTACCCCCCCCCCCATCGCAATCTTTATGTGATGCTCTTGCTTCCTTTTTCTACACCAAAGTAGACGATATTTACCAGGCTTTTGCTGCTTTTTCACCCTCGCGTACAGTCAATCTCCCCATCCCACCCCCTGCCAACATATTTCCTAGCTTTCAACCAGTCACCCCAGATCAAATAAAAGCCACATTGTCCTCCATCAAATCAGGATCACCTCTGGACCCCTGCCCACTCTCAGTACTCCGGCCGGTAATGGAGGATATCATACCAGTACTCACCCAGGTCTGCAACTCCATTCTCCTATCAGGCAACTACCCAGACCCCCTTAAAAATACGTTACTAAAACCCCTGTTAAAAAAACCATCCCTTGATAAAAGTGAGCTAAAAAATTATCGTCCCAATGAATTCCCAGATTTCCGACTTTATAGAAAAACATCATCTCTTGGATAACACGCAATTCGGATTTAGGAAATTCCATGGGACTGAGACAGCCCTGATCAAGGCTGCTGACGACATCAGGGTAATCAGGGACCAGGGAGGCACAGCCATTCTGGTTCTGCTAGACCTATCTGCAGCCTTCGACACGGTCGACCACACCATCCTGGTCGACCGGGTCGAGGGTTTTGGCATTTGCCACACCGCCAAAAACCTAATTGCGTCCTTCCTTGCCAAAAGAACGCAGGCTGTCATCCTAGGACCCTTTCAATCGGCCCAACTCTCAGCTCCATGCGGCGTTCCTCAAGGCTCATCCCTGAGTCTGACACTGTTTAATATCTATGTGTCGGACCTTGCTAAAACCATCAAAGCACATGGGATGAGCCTAACTTCCTACGCCGATGATACCCAACTAGTGTTGGCAATCAAAGGGGATGGAGATCAAGTGGCCGAAAAATTCAAGAAAGGGCTCTTAGACATAGGAGACTGGATGTCTACCAACTGTTTAAAGTTGAATTCTGATAAAACCGAGGTACTCATTTTTGGAACACTTCTGCCAGCCTGGCCTTCAAGCTGGTGGCCTGAGACCTTCGGCACCCCTCCTACGCCTGCCGCCAAAGTCAGGAACCTTGGCATCATCTTCGATGATGCCCTAAATTTTATGGATCATGCCAATAAAACGGTGTCTTCTGCACACCTGAAACTCAAGATGATCAGGAAAATACACCCTTTCCTTCCTGACTCAGCCATCAAGACACTGGTCACCTCTCTTGTCTTGTCCGCCCTGGACTATTGCAATGGTCTTTTCCTAAACGCTCAATCTAGAGTCATCACCAAACTGCAGACTATTCAAAACGCGGCAGCTCGCCTGCTCGCTGGCAAAACCAAATTCGAATCCATCTCCAACAGCATAAAGGACTTTCACTGGCTCACTGTGCAGAAAAGAATCCAATTCAAATCCCTCTGTATTGTATTCAAGGCACTCAACAATCAAGGACCCCAGTTTCTAAAAGATCAATTACAAATGCACAAACCCTCCAGAGCCTTAAGGTCAGCCACTCTCAATCAATTAATCACCCCCCGCACCAAAACTGTCACTTGGGGCGATCGGCGTTTCCTGGTAGCTGCCCCCAAGCTATGGAACACCCTGCCACTTAACATCAAACAAAGCCCCACTCTTCTTCAATTCCGTAAACTTTTGAAAACCTGGTTGTTCACTCAATAATCACTCCTGTTCAGACTTAGTCACAAATAACTGGTTTATCAGCGCCAAGACGCCTACGGGTATAAGCAGCGCTTTAGAAATATTAAAAATAAATAAAATAAATAAACACCATAAAAGTGTCACTGTGTTTAACGTGTCCACCGAATTCACAGCCTCAGTAAGGTGTTTATTATTAATGAGTTTTTCTTACATATATGAAATGATTTATGTGATGCTCCTGACATTTTTGAGGTCACTTAGTCCTTTATTGTTCTCATTTAGCTCTAAAACGTTCTGCCGCAGTAATGCCTCGCGCATGAGAAAAGCATAACCTGAAAAGTTATGCGGAGAGGACGTGGTTACTCCATAGCTGCCCACTTCGCAACTAGGGATCCGGATTCGAGTCTCGGCGCTGGCTCAACATCCTGTGGTTCTGGGCAATTCAAGTAATCGCCCTGTGCCTTTAAAATAACACAGTGACCTAGTGTAGTGTAAAAGGTGCTCATGTTGGGCGCTCCAATACCTTTGGGTTGAGTTCACTCTATATAAAACTGCAACAAAACATTAAGTAACGGAAGCCACAGCCGCAATTATCTGGACACAACACTTAGAGCGGGCCGCCATATGCTGCTCACGTCTCGGCAGATGGAGGGAAGGGCCATAAAACCCCCCACTCCACTTCAAAGCGGGCACAAGGGATTCTTCAGAGTTGAAGGCCATCCCCCACCCATAAATTATCAGCTTATCTCCAAGAGCGCATTCCTCTAATGCTCTCTGAGAACAGGCAAAGACACGGGAATTTGGAAAAGGGGGCCCCAGCAACAACATAAAATGTTGGCTGGGGCTATCAAATATAGTACATAGCCCCTCTATAACATAACGCAAAGGCCCAAAAAACGCGCTACAACCTTTGGCACTATTTATAGCCGCTCAAGGCATTTGACTTAATAGTAAGCCGTAGGTACAAATAACCAATGCTGCTGCCTCCAACACGCATTAACACGTGTGCCAGGGCACATTTTATCGCAGCTGCAAAATGAAACAGCTGCCTCAAAATTATGGGGGGAAAAGTGATACAGATCAAGTACACGCAAAATGCCCTGTATTGCTACAGAAACTGCCAAGCTTTAAACTAAGAACAAGCACTGGCGTTGCCAATAGGTTTTGCATTTGGAAAGTTGGAGCTATTGGTTTTGTAAATGACATTTTATATTTATAGATTGTTATTGACAATGCCAATAACGATATATAAATATAAAATGTCATTTACAAAACCAATAGCTCCAACTTTCCTACTGCGAGACCTATTGGCAACGCCAGTGCTTGTTCTGGTTAGGTGGTATTTAAAAAAATGTCCAAATGAAATGCTCCTTCACCTTTGGTTGAGGAGGCTCTTCATTGATGAATTCATGCTCATCTTCACTGCTGGATCCTCTGGCAGCCATGGTAAACCAAGAAAGATCCAAGAGCAAAAAACAGGTCTTTCAGTCACAAAAGTGAAAGAAGAAGTGAAGGAAATGGGTGGGGATTTCATTCTTTGTAAAAAAAAAACTGTTAGCAACCAATGAAAAGTGTTATTTTAAGGTCACATGACGACGCGCTGACGCTACGCGCACGGAGCGCTTCCGGGTGCGCATACGCGGCGCGAACGTAGGCGCTTCCGGGGGCGCACACGCGGCGCGAACGTAGGCGCATACGCGGCGCGAACGTGGGCGCTTCCGGGGCGCATACGAGGCGTGAACGTAGGCGCTTCCGGGGGCGCTTACGCGCCGCGCCGAAGTGACGTTTTGATAGTTTCACGGAAATGCAAAATCATTTTCATTTCCTTATTCAAAAAAACTGCTTTTATATGTATGGTACTAAATGTCTTGCGTTATTATTTACTTTTCATTCATATTTTTTTTCACGAACGAAAGTAGCGCTCTGTTTTTTTTTAAATATTTTTTTATTTTTTTCTGTGGCAGAGGCATAAACATACAAGGATGAAACAACATTTGATCGATGGCAGTCATTCACATAGTTGCTAATACATTACTAGCTAAATAAGAAAAGAGGAAGAAAGACAAAACGTATAACATGTAAAATATATCTTTGCAAATACAGTCATTATTAAATTAGATCCAATTGTCAATAGGAGACCATATCTTCCTAGCAAAGATCTTCTTTTTCTGTCCTTTCAATTTATAAACTGCTTGGTCCATTCTATAAACATTTAGCAACTTTCCCAACCATTGCTCAAATGATGGTGGATCTATGTCTAGCCATCTAGAAGTAATACAAAAACGGTAAACAGACATTCCAATGAAAAGAAAGTGTTCTTGATCAACAGATAAACTCTCGGATGGAAAATAGATACCAAAAATAATCACAGAAGGACATAGCTTAATGTTGACATTGAGCAAATTGGTCAGAAACTTTTCAATTTTATCTATATATACCACCAATTTAAGACAGCTGTAGAACATGTGACATGAGTTCGCTGCTAGGGTTCCACATCGACTACAATTAATGCCTTTCGTGGCTTTCCATTTGGCCAGCTTAGCAGGTGTGTAGTAGAGATCTAGAGTAGACATATAATGTTGGCTTTTAAGAGAGCTATTGATTAGTGTTTTGTTACTCATCTCAAACGCCCTTACCAAATCTATCCCTTCTATACACAATTTTCTTTGCCATTTCTGTGCTTGTTGGTCAAGATCATCATGCAGCCTGTTGACCATTAATTGATAGATTGTTCCAATACGGTTATCCTTCCTACAGCTCTCTAGAATATCGTTAGTCTCCATGGCATCGCTATATAAGAGGTTTTTTTTTCCAAAAAGCTACGGATCTGTAAATATTTGAAAAATTCATTCCTGGAGAGGCCAAATGTTTCTTGAAGTTCAGAGAAGGACATAAAAACCCCATTTTGATACAGTTGCCCAATTGAGTGGATCTGTCCCATACGCCATCGATATGTAGGAATGTCTTGAAAAATCCCTGATAGTGAAATATTACAACAAATAGGTGTATAAAAATTGAATTTTGAAGTTATCCGTAAAGTTTTGTTAATCTGTCTCCAAACTAAAAAAGCAGAAAGAAGCACCTTAAATTTTGTTTTTTTGTAATAGCTGGGTTCCATAAATTTCAATAAGCATTGACGCGCATGAACGCCCATAAGCATTTCAAAAATAGAGGGTGCCATAGGGGTTTCGGTAACATGGTCATGGAATAGTAGGACCTTGATTGTTTTAAGAGTGATAGCCCAATAGTATATTCTAAAGTTTGGAAATCCCAACCCAGCACGCTCTTGCGGAAGAGTACACCATTTTAAAGATCTTCTTGAGCGGCGGTACCCCCACAGAAATCTGGACAACATCCTGTCTATTTTATTGAAAAGAGTCATAGAAAAGAATAGGGGAATGGTGCGGAAAAAGTAGAGAAATTTTGGGAAGATCATCATCTTGATGACATTAGTTCGTCCATATAAAGATACGTGTAAGTTGTTTATCCTTTCTAAGGTTCTGTTGGTGGATATGAGTAAAGGATCCAAATTTAGTCCAACAATGTCATCGATTTTAGGGGATATAGTTACACCGAGGTATGTGCCAGTAGAATTTAATGGAATATCAGTGGGTGTACCAGTTTTAGATTGTATAATCTGGGTTTTTGAGATATTGAGCTTATATCCGTAGAATTTACCAAATTCTCTAGCAACTTCAATTATTTTAGGTAAGGCGGTGGAAGAATCAGAGGTTACAATGGCCACATCGTCTGCGTACGCTAAAACTTTGTGGTCAACCTCGTGAAGTTGGACTGGTGGGATGCCAGGTTCTGTAATTAATCTGTTCAAATAAGGTTCTAAATAAAGTGCAAATAAAAGCGGAGAACAGGGGCAACCTTGTCTGGTCCCCCTAGTGATTGAGAATGGTCTAGAGGTATCAGTACCTAGTCTTATTACACCCTTGGGATTAGAATAAAGTGATTGTACAGCTTTAATAAATTGTGATGGAAAGCCCTTCCATTCTAATACAGTCCAAAGGAATCCCCAGTCTACTCTGTCAAACGCTTTTTCAGCATCGAGTAGGATCACCCCGACTGGGGATTCCTTCGCTTGAGCCCAGTCCAATAATGTAATAACGCGTTTGACATGATCTGTAGTATCCCTATGTCTGATGAACCCATGTTGGATATGAGAGACCAAACCAGCCATAACGTCATTTAGTCTATTTGCAAGGATTTTAGAATAGATCTTACTATCTGCGGTGATAAGAGAGATAGGGCGATAAGAGCCTAATTCCTTTGGATCCTTGTTCTTTTTTACAAAAACAACTATAGTGGCAGTAGACCAAGAGTCAGGAGATTTACCTTGAAATGCAATATTGAAGATTTTTAACAGCTCTGGTTTCAACATGTGTCTAAATGTCGGATAAAATTCAAGGGGTATCTGGTCGGGCCCCATAGCTTTACCGGCCGCAAGACTCATGATGGCCTTTTCGATCTCATCCCAGCTTATTGGTCTAGCAAATAAATCTATATCTTCTGGACATAAGGAAAGTTGGTTAACATTTTGAAGATAATTTGTGGGATTAAGAGTCTTATCAACTTCATTATTGTAGTCGTTATACAGTGTACGTGGGCGCTTCCGGGGCGCATACGAGGCGCGAACGTAGGCGCTTCCGGGGGCGCTTACGCGGCGCGCCGAAGTGACGTTTTGATAGTTTCACGGAAATGCAAAATCATTTTCATTTCCTTATTCAAAAAAACTGCTTTTATATGTATGGTACTAAATGTCTTGCGTTATTATTTACTTTTCATTCATATTTTTTTTCACGAACGAAAGTAGCGCTCTGGGTGCGCTTTCCGGAGAGCTTACCGGAGCGCGCACCCAGAGCGCCCCAGGAAAAAATGAAAAAGAAAATAATAATTAATACTTACACAAAACAGCAAATTTAAAAAAAAATCATAGGTTAGAAACTCGAGAAAGGAATTAGCATTTAAAAAACCTATGAAATTCACTGAAAAAAACATAGGTTTCACACCAGTTATAGTTAGGAATTCGCATTTAAAAAACCTATTAAATTCACTGAAAAAACCATAGGTTTCACACCAGTTATAGTTAGCTGGAAATTTTACTGAAATAAAACCATTGAAATTCCCACGTTATAGTTAGTTGGACTCACTATAACTTGCGCGCCTGCAATGCACTGCAGGCGCGCAAGTTATAGTGAGTCCAACTAACTATAACGTGGGAATTTCAATGGTTTTATTTCAGTAAAATTTCCAGCTAACTATAACTGGTGTGAAACCTATGGTTTTTTCAGTGAATTTAATAGGTGCATTGCAGGCGCGCAAGTTATAGTGAGTCCAACTAACTATAACGTGGGAATTTCAATGGTTTTATTTCAGTAAAATTTCCAGCTAACTATAACTGGTGTGAAACCTATGGTTTTTTCAGTGAATTTAATAGGTGCATTGCAGGCGCGCAAGTTATAGTGAGTCCAACTAACTATAACGTGGGAATTTCAATGGTTTTATGTCAGTAAAATTTCCAGCTAACTATAACTGGTGTGAAACCTATGTATTTTTCAGTGAATATATATATATATATGAATCCAACCTTGCCTTGCTGCTTCAATCACCTTTGAAAAAGACCAGCGTGGACCACTATATATATATATATATATATATATATATATATATATATATATATATATATATATATATATATATATATATATATATTCGATTCGAAAATCTTTATTCGATTGTAGATTTTACAATCATAAAAGTACAATTCATAAGTACACGTTTAAAAACATTACAAACAGTTCATTTCATATAGCAAATAAGAGACACAGTATACAGTGCAAAGAAAAAGATGGTACATCAGGCACTATGAGCATGAGCAGTATTTGGTTAAAAACATAAATAACTGTATTCTTTAAAAAACACCTAAAAACATTCGCAGCATGATTATCCATCCATACTTTTCCTAAAACAGATGGCTTTTTTAAAAAAGTTACAGACAAATAATGTACAATCGCTATTCAGTAGTTGTAAGTAGTAAAGTGCAGGTTTGATTTGTGCAAAACTCAATTTTTTAAGGCACGGTTTAAGATATAATTTCTGTGGGGTGGAGTAATAGGGGCAGATGAAAAGAAAGTGCACCAGATCTTGAGGAGACTTTCCGTTGCAGCCACAAGCTGGCAACACTTCACCCCGTTGAGCCCCACTTGGTACTGCCAGTAGAAGATGATATAGATCAAAACGGAACCTTATTAGCAGAAACCGTTCATAGCTGGTCATGGGCCATGTCAGGTAAGGTTGCATTTGTGGACAGGTTTTTAATAGTAAGTGTTTCCTTACACTGTCCTTCTGTATCTCAACCTCTTCTCTGTCAGTACATCTTAACAGTAGTATAGCGTTTTTGACCGAGATAACTTCAGATTTTGTAATTGAGTTGGGAGCATAAAACAGGTCAGGGCGGCCAATTGCCGTTAAACAATCCTTTATGTACTTCACCCACGGTACTTTGAACCTCCCGTCTAGCAGTAGGGTTTCTTTCAGTAGGGCATGTGTTAGTGGAATGTCAGTGTTGAGCCAACAATTCAGCCAACACAAAACCGGATTTACTGCTATTCTGTCGCCTAAATAGGGGATCCCCAACTCCTCATGTACAGAGTAATTCCCAATACCCCTTGGCAGCCTCAGTATCTTTTTCAGGAAGTTATTTTCTGTAACCTCTAGGTCTTTTATCTTGCGATAGCCCCAGAGCTCGCTTCCATAGCAGGCGACAGCAACACTTTTTGCCTGATACAATTTAAGCAATGCGGCCATAGGGCAATTGCCGATTTTTTTTGCAAAGCCAAGAATGGCCGCATTTACCCTTGTTGTTTCGCCCTTCTTTTTAGAGACTGCTGGGCCCCACGATAATTTATGATCTAGAAGGACCCCAAGGTATGAGAAAGAGTTAGTTGAGGGGATTTTCTCCCCATTTATGCTAAAGGAATCAATTTTCCGGGTACCCTTTCCTGTTTTCATGACATAGGACTTAGAGTTGTTTATACTTAGGCCACGTGACTCCATAAATTTAAAAAAGGAATTTAGTAATTTCTGGAGACCGATTGCTGTTCTAGATATAAGAACAGCATCGTCAGCATAGAGTAACACAGGCACCCCTTTGCGCTCAACTAGGGGATAATCTACTTCAGTATTTAAAAGAAATTCCTCCAATTCGTTAATGTACAGGTTAAAGAGGAATGGGGCCAGAATACAACCTTGTCGAACTCCCCGGTTTATTCTAAATTCGTCCGTTACTTTAAGGTCTTGAATGTAACGGACGTTTGCTCTTGTATCCGAGTGCAAATCGGCTAGGAAGTTGACAAGATTCCTCTACACCCATTCTCAGCAAGGTAGCCCATAGTAAGCTTCTGTCCACGCAGTCAAAAGCGGACGACAAGTCCATAAATGCCATGTAGACAGTTCCTTGTCTCGCCAGGGTATATTTACTTAGGATCAAATATAGGTTCAGGCACTGCGTAATGGTCGAATGGCCTGGTCTGAACCCATATTGTATAGGTGATAGGATGTTGTTATCTTTAGCCCATGTGGATAGCCTGTTAAGAATTACACCCCCTACCACTTTAGCTACTGAATTTATTAAGGAAATCGGCCTGTAACAGAACGGGCTGCTGCGATCGCCCTTTTTAAAAACGGGGACTATAGTCGATAGACCCCACGTGTTTGGGCACCCCGTTATCACCGCTGCATTTATTACAGCCGTGAGAACTGGAGCCCAAAAGGGGATACTGGACTTAAACAGGTCCGGCGGTAGTCCATCCGGGCCCGGGGCCTTGTTGCTAGTTAGACCCTGTATTCCCCTTACAACCTCAATTGCTGTGAAGCATAATGGGATCACAGTTGGTGTTAAAAAATCACTTTCTTCCCAGTGCTCATTGCTCTTATATATATATATATATTTATATAGCTTGACTGCAGGACATCATCTAGAATTACCTTGTCACTGAAGGTTGTCTAATATTCCAATGAGATTTTTCACCTCCCAAGGGTTGGTAGGGAACACTTGTGTGTTGATCCGTATACCCAACACCATTGCCGTTAGTTGTACTTACTATACATAGTTTGTATAGCTTGTAGACAGCAGACTGGTAAGAGCCCTTCTGAATTGTGTTTCTAGTAACTGTAATTGGAACACATTTATGAGATTCAAATAACTTGCACTACATAGTTTAGAGAACTTAGCGGACATAAAGCCATGCCCAGGTAATCACCCAAAATCATATCGGAGATATAGCTGGCTATAAACCCCTTTTTAGGTCTCGGTAATATCCGGTCTGCCGAAGGCAGACCGGAAGTCCGAAAATTAATGTTTCTTAGTGGGACTATTAGTCCCGCCTCAGTTTATGCCTCTCTCCCATTGGCTGCCTTCCTAAACGGAGGCCAGCCATTGGAAGAGAGAGCCGTCACTCCGATTTAGCCCCGTCTTTCTCGGATTTGGGGGCGTCATTTTTGCTGTTCTTTAGACAGTGATGTCATCCGTCACTCAGAACAGCAAAACCACGCCCCCAAATCCGAAATTCTTCGGGCTTTGCGGCCGCCATTTTATTTTCTCGTCTGGGGAGGATCGTCTTGTTCGTCGTGATGGCTGGCCCTTGCATCCCCGCCCCCGCCTGCCAGAAGACTGCAGTGTGCTCTGTCTGCCGTTTTTTTTTTTTTTTATTTATTTAATTCACCGGGAGCCCCGCGAGTCGTTCTCAAGCCCCCTCCCCCTGCCGGCCCGGGGATTCTCTGAGAGGCGCTGTGGCCGCCTCCAAACTCCAGGGCCGCGGTGCGATTGGTTACCGCAGCCGCGACCCAGAAGTACAGTGGGCCAGGCAGGAAGCGGACGGGAGGTCTCCCCGCGCTCCTGCCCGGCAAGGAGAAGAAGCACGTCCCCAGCCGAAGCCCAGCAGCCCTGCCCGGGGCAGAGAGGAGCCGCCGCCTCTCTAAACAGCCGGTGAGTGCCGTTTCTATCCCCTCTGAGGTAAGCGGGCGGTCCTCCCTCTTTCTAATACATAGTGTATTGCAGCACTCTGCTAGTTTCAGTTGCTATCTAACCACAGGCAGGGTACTTACCCCCTCCCCAAGAGCTCTCTTTACACAAACATGATACCTTCCCTCTTTTCACTACTTGAAGGGCTCTCTTTGGTACTTGTTACTGTCGTCACACGATTACCACAGGCAGGATTATTTTACCAGCACGGCCAGATCACGCATGGGTTACTTTACCACTGATTCCCTCTCCCAGGCTCTTTCCTGCTCTTTAACACACTCAAGGTTCTCTTACATTCTCCGCACTGTGCTATGATGTTCTTTACTACTCTTCGTCACGCTCAAGGCTCTTTATAACTCTCTTCACTACTCCCTGAAACACACATTTCTCTCTCACACACCATGTACCCCATGCAACTGTGAGCTGTGCCCCTCGCAGCTGTGTGCCTGGCTTCACTTTTTATTTTTTATCTTGCCGCTACTCTTATGAGATGTACATTTGAAGGAAGAGCAGTCGTTTTTCACTTGATTCTCGCTACAGTCCTATTTGCCATCTTGTGATTCACTTTCAGGGGAGCGCTGCCTACCATTGAAATGTGTTTTTCTCTTTGTTTATTTAGGAGAGGAGGGTGTGAATCCTTGCATCTTTCCATAATCATGGTGGCTCGGTGAGCACGGTGCTTTGTTTGAGAGTCTAGCGGGCTGGTTCCCGCATTCTCTGATACAGGGTTGAGTGTGTGCATTAGTTTGGAAGAGGGACCTCGTATAAAAAAATTAAAGCTAACAAGGTGAGTTTGGCATTATGCTTTGGATGCGGTAGTGGTAATCGATCTCTCCTTGTTCCCTATGAGGTAAATGTAGGGCAACAAACCGAGCCTGCATCACCTACAAAACTACACTGCAAGAGTGAAGAATTGTTCATATCTCACTGAGATTTCAGCTTCCTAGGGTTGTGACCCAGGAAAAATTACAGTCCATATTTTTTTTTTCCAATTGTCATTTTAGAAAGGACTGGCATGATTCACATACATACTCTCTACTCTGACCTCTTTCAGTTTATCCTCTATGCTTTCATTCCCTTTGATCTCATCTCTTTAATGTTTTTATGTACCTTTTAATCTCAATGTCATTTCTATGGTGTTTTCAAGCACTCTCTATTCTCTCCCTCTAGCCTGCTGTTGCGTTTATATTTTTTGACATTCCAGGCTGCTCTTTCTCTCTGTGCCAAACCACTTGTCTTTCTTACTGTTGTTTGTCATGTCACTGGTATTTTATGGATACTTGAGTAGATTCCCTTCCCATTGGCACACCTCTAATCCCTCTCTTTCTCTTGTATTTACTCTTTCATTGTTATTTCACTGCGCTTTCTCTTAATGCCAGTCCAGTGTTCTGTATCTCTGCCTTTCCACTCCACTATTCCTTGACCCCCTCTGAGCTCTTTCACTGTCATCTATATGTACTCCATTAAATGTCACTCCTCTCGTCACAGTCTCTTTTTTTCCTTTATTGGGTCTCTTTCTTCTTGCTATGTTGCTATCGGCAATTCTCTCTACTTTGTAGCCACTTTTCAGCTATTTAATTCGAATCCCATCTCCTAATCCCACCTGTTATCACTCATCCGGAAATGTTTCTGATCTGACTTCATATATGCTGCTCATTTCAAATTTCCATGTCAAGCCTTTTTTATCATAAAAGCCCTCTGCAATTCTACTATTTACTGCCCATGCCCACTGCACCGCTACCTCTCTCCCCTTTACCTCTCACTTTTCTAGCTCATATTTCTCTTAGTCTCTCCTCTCTACCTTTCACCTCTCTTCCTCATATGCCTTCCTTGCTCCTTCTCTCATCTATACATTAGTTACAAAGCCTTTTCCCATACGCCAGAGCTACGAATATCAGAGGGGCCAAATACGAAGAAGGCAGACTACATAGTCTCGATTCAACTTCATGCTTTTTTTATTCACCCCCATACACTTGTGCCTTAATATCTCACTTGTGCACGTTCTTTTTTTTCTCCATTTTCCACTGTTTTCCCTCTTTTCCTTTCTCATTCCATCTGTTGCATGTTTTTGATGTCTCTAATTCCTGGCATTCCCGCTGCCTGTGAGAAAGGCAGGCCCGACCCCCTGCCTGGCTTGATTTAAACAGCCCGGTGTGTTTTCTCCCCTTCATCCTCCCGTGAATAAAAGATAACCTGACAATTCCGTCAGGCGGAGCAGCCAGACGACGCCCAAGCAAACCAGCAGCACAGCGAGGAAAAAAGCTATAAAAAGAGAAGCTTTGCACAAAAAAGCTATTCTACTTGCTGAGCAGTCTGTGGATTTCTTTTTTTATTAACAAAAAAATCTTTTTCTGCTCCTTTTGCGTGCGAATGATGGTGGATTTCTTTTAAGACATTTTTTGCAAAGCACACAATCACTCTCTCTCACTATCTCACAACTTCACTCTCTGTAACTCACTACCTCGCTCTATCTCACTACCTCTCTTTCTATCTCACTAACTCACTTTCACTCTCTTTCACTACCTCACTGTCTCTCTATCTCACTACATCACAACCTCACTCTCTGTTTCTATCTCACTACCTCAGAACATCCCTCTCCCTCACTACCTCACTCTTTCACTACCTCACTCTCTTGGTCTCTCACTACCTCACTCTCTATCTACCTCACTCTCTCTCTCACTACCTCACTCTCTCTCTATTTCACTACCTCACTCTCTCTCTCTATTTCACTACCTCACTCTCTCTAACTCACTACCTCACTCTCTCTCTCTATTTCACTACCTCACTCTCTCTAACTCACTACCTCACTCTCTCTAACTCACTACCTCACTCTCTCTATCTCACTTTCTCTATCTCACTACCTCACTCTCTCTATCTCACTATCTCACTCTCTCTCTGCTAATGCAATAGGTCTCGCATATGCAATCAATTAAGCTATTGCCAATATAAATGACAATGCCGTTTATTAAGGGATACAAAAAAAAAAAGAATGAGCAATGCCAATAGCTCTACCTATAATATTGCCGAGACCATTGCATTGTAAATGCTTGTTCATTCTATAAATCTGGTCACCCTATCTATACAAGTTTGACACAAATTGTTTACTGAGCTGGCCAATAGGGCAGAGCTTAGAAGACTGCCGAAGAGCTTGGCATACACGATCCCAAGAGGATACCAAATATCACACAACACAGGCAACTCACATGTTGCTGGCAACCCCTCAAGTGACTCGGCAACTCACGTTGCTGGCAACCCCTCAAGTGACTCGTCCCTCCCGCGCCTGACAAACGAGAAGCACTCCTGACAGGGACAGTGCAGCGCCAGCGGGTGGCTCGCACTGCGCTGCTCTTGTGAAGAATAGCGTCCTGTACCAGAGTCCGTGTCTGCCCGGGACAGACTCCAAAGGCTGACGACTGACTACGCCACGCTCTACCTCCGAGGGCCGCGAACAGCCATTTCCGGTTCTGCAGCAACAGTAGCGAGTAGCGACGCTTTCAGTTTTTCTTGGGCGATGGGCGTGCCTTCTTTTTTTCGGGGCCTGGTCAGTTATTCTAACCAATAGTAGGGTTCCTTGAAACTTCAACCAACAAATGACCGCCTTAAAACTACTCCCAAGCTTGTCAATCCGTCCCAAACCTGCAATTGGTTACCTCACTGGAATTGTATCTCTTTTTGTGCTGCTTATGCTTGGAAGCAAAGGAGAGGTAGTCAGATATTTGACGTCTTTTGCCCGGGGTGGAAGGTAAGACTCGCGTTTGGAATTCTCATATTTCTGACTCAGGGTTTTTTGCATGTAATTGCCAAAGAGGGATAGCGTGACAAAAGAAGTTATCTTTAGGTGCTGATATGGGGAGCGGTTTACTTATTCACGAGAAGCAGAGCCAGCGCACGAACAGCCGTTCCACATTCAGTATTTAAAAAAACCTCTGCTCTCGAAGAGTTTGAGATAAAGGAGAAAAGCTATAGTAGAGGTGTGCTGGCTGGTTTTCTGTATGACGACGCCGCTATTTATGGGTACTGCAGCTGGACTGGCGTAGCAGCCTCCGAAGTCAGTTTGTATCCGGCAAATCTCATGCTATATAATATAGTGAAGATATCTTAACCGGTTAAATACTTACTACGGATGGTCTGCGGATAAACTCTGCTCAGAGGTCGAAATC
Organism: Lissotriton vulgaris; assembly: GCF_964263255.1. Classification (NCBI taxonomy): domain Eukaryota; kingdom Metazoa; phylum Chordata; class Amphibia; order Caudata; family Salamandridae; genus Lissotriton; species Lissotriton vulgaris. The sequence goes on along the minus strand of NC_141689.1, from coordinate 1,800,462,443 downwards.
ATAATGACCTAGAGCTTTATAAAGGGTTTTCTGCAGAGCATCGCATGTGATGTGCAAGCAAATCTGTGTAAGACGGCTCAGTGGGTTTTGTTTGTTGCGTGAATGACACATTAATATGCTAGTAACATACCATCGTGTGTGTTATGTTGCCGCTGTAATCGTCTGCGTGGTAGATTTAAAGCATGCATTTCAAACCATGAGTGTTAAGCTCCATCGTGTGTTCTTCTTTGGTCAAAAACATGGGTTCTATTGATTTGGATAAAAATAAACATACTTTATTATTATGTTCTAAAAACAGCTGTATTGTGTGCTACATAAATAGTAATGATTAGCGTAATGACATACGTTGCTCTAATTCCCCACTTTTCATATCTATTTACCTCTATTCCTAACTTGCTAAGTTACACACCATTTGCTAGGTTTGAGTGTCAAACTCTGTTGGCTTACGTTTGAAACTTACTCCCAACGAACATAATAAATAAAGATGCCCTTCAGACCAAGAGCATTGCTTGACTGTGAGGGTTTTAGATATGGGTGCTGGCAAGAAAACTATTCTTTAATCCCTCCTCCCTCCTGAGGATTGCTGAATGCGCGTTGCATGTTTCCTGGTGTCGGAACACTGCACCGGGACACGGTGGTCACGGGTCTCAGACTGTCGAGAACCTGGTTTACCCTTCTGCATAGTTGCTGTACGAGTATCCGCATGTGGATACTAAAGAATATTGGCCCTTCTATGTACTAAACAATCAGTGGCCTATATGGACGTTGAGCCTTATAGATTGACCCTTCTAGGGTGTAAGAAAAGGATGGTAAACTTTGTGCCAGCTCTAGTTATTTGCTCTTCCATATTAAACTCAAAAGTGAGGTACTAGCCTCTCATTGAATACTTATTAAAAACTAGCAAGAACAATGAATGCACATTTGATGGTCACCGTTTGCACAAACGTACCTCAAGAACGGCTGTGCGAGGACGGCTAGGCCATGGGGCTCTGCTATGTAGTCTGACCTGACCTGCTCTGTGTAGTGAGCAACATGTCAGTTCGTTTCAGATTGCAGCACCGACTCAGCAGACCCCTTTCCCCTCTTTCTTTCAGTGCCTAGGTTTGAGTGCAGCAGGAGCAGGACCCCTAGCTTGAAATGCGTAACATGCCACTCCATGTCAAGACACTGGGGCATGCCATAACTGGTGTATCCAAACGCCCGTCATTATGTGAATGGCCACGTTCCACACTCATACTGCGACATTCTTGTGCAGTGTTGGTCATGACTGACATGAGGGCGCCTGTTGAAGAGGGTGCAGGGACCGTTCCTTCCTGTGTTTGTTCTGTGGCCTAAGCCAATTTTGCCTTCGGTATTCTGCTGTTGGTATTCTGCTGTCTCACTGACCGCAGCCACTGACCGGTGTGATTCCCCATTGCAGGTGTTAATCACCTTTTTTGATGTCTGTCTGTGAACTGTGTTGGTGGTTGTTTTTCTCAGTGTGTCTGCCCTTCTTACTCTGCATTGACTTTTGATGTGACTTCTGATGGCGGATTGGTTATGCGGTTCCACCTTTACTAGTCTCCGGATGCTTGTCACTGGTGCTTATTGACCTAGTGATTTGTTGGCCCTGCATACATTGCGTAGGCCTTATGTTCATACTGAACTCTGATACCTGCTTCTTCAGGCATCATGACATGTTTGTTGGGGTTTCTTGCCTTTCGAGATTGACTATTATTTTGATCTTGAAGCCTTACTCAAATGTATGTGCAGCTGCTGCGATGTCGGCTGTCTGGTGCAGCTTAGATGAGGTTCACTCTTTAGCTGGTCATTGCCTCTTTTGAATTCTTTTAATATCTTTACTGATCATGTAACTGATCTTAAGTCATTGGTTCGTTGCTCAGTTCATTCCCAATTGAGAATAGTTTGCAGATTAAATCCCCAAAGATTTTCTTTCTGCATTGAGATCCCAGCTCTTTGTGGTCGTTTTTTTCTAGTTAATACATTTTTTCATTTCTGCACACCATTCCAAAATACTACGTGGATTATTTTCCTTCCATCATTTGGCAACCAGTTTTCTGACTTCCAATGGTGCAAAGTAGATTATGTTTTCTCTAGATCTCCATTTTGTTTTATAATTGGAGGACGAACAAGTGATGGCAGTTTTCTATTCTGTCACTAAATTCTGGTCCATCAAAAAAGTTATTTTTTTTGTGCAACTACATTTACTCCTTTATTTATTTAAAAAAAATCATTTTATTAACACAATAACAAAGGAAAACATCAGGTGACTTCAGTAGTTATCACACTTGTCAACGTTACATTCCCATACTTACAGAATATTAAATACAAAGATGGGGATAATGGATCACAAGGACTCTTGCGCCTCCATTTCTTCAAGACTTATCAGGGGCTTACAGATATCTCCACGGTGTCGGTCATGTTCTCCTTTATTAAATTCCACAAAGAAATGTTTGCAGTATCCCACATTATTTCAAGTAGGGCATTACGGATCCTCTCCTGGGATTCATTCTTTTATTTTAACATAGGATTGGGTGAGTTGTTTTTTTATTAACGTTACCCCTACAGCGCTAGCCATTTCACAAATAGTTCTTCCTCCTCAATCTGTATTTTATAAATTGAGGATATTTGCTCCTTATTACATAGTTCCTTCAACCCTGTTTTTTGACAAGCGAAAGCGAATTCCCGTTAGCAGGTAAATGAAATTGTTCTTGTAGCCAGGTCTGGTTCTAGAAGGTGGGCCAGGCCCACCCAAGGAATATCCTGGCCCTCCCTAGGCCTTTCTGAATTGAAAAAGGAGCATTTTCATCGTTATGTTTCCAGGAGCGTGAAGCCGCGTGGGCTTTGTCTTATTGTTAATTTAATTATTAACACAATTGACATGCGCTAGTTTCCGGCCCATGGACTGGTGTGAAGTCAACAGGGATAGTAGCTGTTATGATACGTAAATTAATAGCACAGACATCCTGAACACTTTCACTCTCTCACACTAAAGAGGCTGCAGGCTTCCATCACGAGGTGCCTAGGAGTTGCAAGAACAGAAACGCTTTGCAAAGGATTTCCTTTTCCCAAAACAACTAGTGAAATTTGTTTTTTAATTAGCATATAGATTTACTCAGGGTTTGTTTCATTTTCTTCCTGCTGAGAGGCCATTACTAAATTGCAGCATTACATAGAAAATAAATTAATGGCAAAAGTAAAAAAAATAAATGTTTTATCTTTTCATTGGCTAAATGAAAAAACATTCTATGCATCATTACATTAATTCACACCACATTAATTTGTATGTATGTCGATTGATTGTTACAAGTGATGACTCCTTGTTCACAGACCTATGTGCAGGGCCACTGGAATTATGCGATTGGGCAGATGTGGCATTTCATATAGCTATGGATTTGCAACATAATCCATTATCTTCTGTATTATCTGCATATTTAAAAAAAAGCTGTTTTTAGCTCAATCGGTTCAAAAGTTACTAAAAGTGTAGCAACAGATGGTGGCGTGGAGTGGAAGGTTCTTTCCTAAGGTTGACTGGTCAGCTTCTGGTTGTTTATTACTATATTTTGGTGTTGAACTTGGTATCAATGAGATGAGATCTGTGTCTAGTGTTAGTAAACGTAAAATGTCATATTAATGAACTAATACCATCACAAAATATGCTGCATTATGCTGCATAGTCTGCCTTTACTTGCTGCATGATTTAGTCAACACTGCCACATAATTTGACCCTTCCCTGCTGCATAGTTCCAGTGGCCCTGCCAATAGGTAACCAGTAAGACATCTTTTTGATTCTCAGCAGCAGGGTCATCTCAGGATTTCATTTAATGAGGCTTATAAAATGGGTGTCTCGTGGTCGACTGATAGGAACCCTTGTGGCAAAGTATGAGGTAGCAAATTCCACATAAAAAACAAATGGATATATATTTATTTTAAGATTAAAAAAAAAACTTTCAACAGATCTTAAAGTTCAAGCTGCTACAGCACATAAGGAAAAAAGAACTTACTGAACACATTGTAACTAAAACTGAAACATAGTTGGTGTTTTTTAAAAGATAAGCATTTATAACACTGTAATAATCGACCAGTTATTCCTAAACAATACAGCAATTTGTATTGTTTAATATTAATGAACTTTTTGAATGAATTATTTTTTATAGCACTGTTATGTTTTTTAAGCATCTTATCTGATGTATTTCAGTACATTTGTGATATGTTTTATGGTTTATAGTGTGCACCCATTACACCCTTAACACATGTTGAATTTTTGTATTTAAATGAGTGGCTAAACAGATCTATGTAACGCAAGTATAGTGTTGTCTAGTCGAAGCATATCTGCTTTCAATGTTTGTTTAGTATAGGGCACAGCAATATTGTTTTGCTGAATTAATAAGGCTTCTTTGATCAGTTTATTTGGTACACACTAAGCACAATTTACACAATTGTATGCCAAATACAATTTACAAAACACCCAAACAATTCAATATTAAGGGGATGATAGGATTGCTAGAATTGTCACCACTAGAGCTAAGGCTACCAAAGGCTGGAATGGGAAAAAAACAATATCTCAGCCGAAAAGACTTGGAGAGCCTGTCTCAAAGCCAGATGGAAAACAAGCATTTACAATGCAATGGTTTTGCCTTTGTTAAAGTTAGAGCGATTGGCATTGCTCTTGACATTATTTTTATTTATGTTTTTTTTAACATAAATAAATGGCATTGTCATTTACAATGCCACTAGCTTTATCTCTCGCAAATGACACACACCAACACCCACAGAGAGCCCCCCCAACACACACAAACACCCCCCCACACACACACCCACACAGAGCCCCCCCACACACAGCCACACAGAGCCCCCCACACACACAGCCACACAGAGCCCCCCACACACACAGCCACACAGAGCCCCCCACACACACAGCCACACAAAGCTTCCCTCTTCCCACACACACATTGAAAGAGAAAATGATAACGAAAAGGTAGAATGTATCCATTTGATTTATGTTCAGGACTTTCATCTTAGCTCAACTAGGAAGCGCACTCTGACTCGGCATATGAATCCAACTAAAGGCAATCTTATGTGAACACAGTTTTGGCCTTTTTAACCAGATAATCAGCCAACAAACATTGCTGGTACATCACAACTAGATATCTTGAGTCTTTAAGGTAGGTCATGTGCAGTATTAGCTAGAACAGTCTGTGATGAACTGTTTGTGCAACGGTATCCAGAAATCAGACAAAGAACTACACTGCCTTGAACGCAGGACGCACATTGTAAATAAACAGATTAAAATATCGACTCCTCCAGGAATGAGGACAACAACACTGGCATCTCTTGGTAGTGTAGACGTGTACCATCTCAGTATTCAGCTAAAATGGGGTTTTGTACTTTGGGTGTAAAACAGGTTATAGGGACACCCAAGATTAATGTACTGTGTCTTTTAATGCAGTAAATTTGAGGTCTTTTGGAGGGATTTTACATTGCAAGGACTGAAAAGGCCGATGAAAAAATCTATTAAAACACCATTTAAAGACAGCAGTGAAGAACCACTATCATCGCCTGTACAGACTGATAATGCCTGGCATCTTGAGATACCAGTAATAACGTGCCCAGATCCAAAAGGGTATATACAGAGCATCTGATTGATGGAGTCCTATATAGAGAGAGACCAACACTTGGAACAGATATCTTACCTTTAGCCTATGGCACTTGAAGGGCTGACAAGGCACAAGTTCTCTAATCTAGAACAGGATTTTGTTGGTCAGCGAGCAATAGCTAATGTGCGCAACAGAATCAAAAATAACAGTATAGTCCGGCTTGCCACAAAAAATCCTTCAGAAAGTTTTAAAAGCCTTGCATTAATATATGAAATGAAAACAAATGTATATAGCACTACTAAGCCCAATGGGCGTGAAATGGTAATCAACACGTTTGAATCTTTGCCAGTCTGTAGAAGCAAGGAACTGAGAAATGTGGCGTGCGACAACGAGAGATGACATTAACTAGGATATTGCAGACTTCTGGCTCTTAATTTGGCAAGCAGTTCAATCCACATGCTTTCTACTCACTTTACATTCACCGAAATAAAAATTCGGAATGAAAAGCACAAAGTAAGCAGCAGCTTTAGAAGCAATGTCCTGTAATTTCTAAATACGAATTTTTTTCAGTTTTGTTCCATACTCTTGAAAGTGCTTCATTTGCAACTGCTAAATATCTGTTTTCAGCGGTCTCTTCTTTTCAGCATTGATGGTTTGAGAATTGAGCAAACTCTCTGCAGCGTTTAAATGGCACCTGTTCTTTTGGAGCACTATTTGATGGCTCGCAACAGCTGCACACAGCACCCAGCTGAACAAACAGGCCACCTGTGCAAAGAGAGTAGGGGCAGTAGAAACCTAAGCAGCAACTCGGCTTCAGCGAAGTAAACTTTTCAGCTGCCACCCAAACAGTGTCTAGAGCAAAATAAGCTGAACAAACAACTAAAACTTAACTTTAGGAGGGCAACCTACAAACAGCTGAAAGGGGCTATGAGCAAAATACATATAACCGACCTCTTCCAGAAATTTGAACCACACCAAGAAGAGATTTTTCAGAGTTCACTTTTCCCCAAGGTAACAAGCAGTTTCATGTGGAATAAAAACTTAAAATTATAAGAATGTAAGTGTGTGCGCTTAAGCATAAAGACAAAGTTGGTGTAATTGTGGTAGCTCACAGGCTTCTTTACTAATAAATAAACTAGCATGAGGGTTAAAATAGAAAAATCTCATCCTCACTCCCTACGGCTGGACACTATCTCCATATATGGTACATAACTTACCAAAATAGAAATGTGCAGATATACAGCAGATGGTCTAGAAAACAGGGGTGATGAGGATAACTGGCTCTGCAGAACACATCTAATGGTAATCGACGAGGCTCCAGCAAATAACGTAAAGGCTCAATATATAATAGCTGACAAAATGTTTTCTTTAACTGCGAAGACTCACCCTTTTATTTCCGGACACCTTCACCACAGCCACGATAGAAACTATGTTGTCAACATCGGTGTCTCACCCCTTACGTATGGCCAGGACTTTGTCCTAATATCTGAGTGCACGCACCTTCTATAATCCATAACATACGACCTCGTCTATACTGAAGGTGTCCTGTCTAGACTACCAGGTGTAGTAAAAATGTGAACCCATGATTCACGCGATATTTTTCCCTACTTCGCACGTTTATCTGCAGCCTACTTTTGCAGTAAAACTTGGAAGATTTGAGATGTGCGAGACTGTTCTTAATCAGGTTCCCAAAAAGAATTGAATTACTAAACTTCAGTAACCAGCAACATACATCAAGCATTTCACACCAAGGTAAATGTCTTACTTCTTAGTGATCTCGTCCAGGTCAGACTTGAATTTCCCAAGTTCGATCTGAAGCTTGGCCCTCTCTCTGGCAGTCTCATCGAGCACACGTCGGGCATCGGCCAGCTCGCCCTCATACAACGCCTTGACCCCAGTTACCTACAATGAACCGCATATCAAAAGACCTAGAAATATGCGGACAAACTCACTTTATCCAAAAGTTTTCCAGCTTCATTCCTCACATGTAACTTGCAGCATTTTCAGTCATAGCAGCCGGGGTGACTTTGCTTTTGGCTACATCTCTCGAGATTGAATCATCGAGTTGGGCTCAGTCATTCCGATCCTTACGACTCGTGGGGGGGGGGGGCTCGCGCGGGGTGAGGGGGGGGGCGGGACTTGGGGGTGGGGGACGACGACGGGACTTGCGGGGGGGGGGTGGACTCGCGCGGGGAGTTAAAAAGTACATTTTTAGTGCGGCTGCAGAGTTCAATATCATACTGATGGCTTCGTAGGCACTTCAATTATCAACAGGCATTACAACTGATAATTACTGAAACCGCAGGCGTAAATGCTGTAATGCAGCGGGAGGGGGGCGGGAACGGCCACACACTGACAGCGGGGGGGGGGGGGAGCGGGAACAGACACACAGAACACATCTATTTTTCCATTTCGAGCACTGGGTTTAACAGAGGCTACTTGGGGGCACAGTTCGTACATGGGGGGTATAGGGGCTGTCTTACCAGAGGGAGGCTCAGCCTTAC